>NC_052150.1:203805680-203937857 GCF_902713615.1 Scyliorhinus canicula
AAGTTCCTTGGGAAGGGTGAGTCAAAGCAGTGTGAGGAGCTGAGATGCAGTGAAGGTGGAAGGAAAAGCAACCTGCAGAATAATGTATTTGGAGCTAATTTAGCCTCCTGGAAGATATAAGGTGCTCAATTCTAAGAGTGAAAATTGTTAGCATCGCCTGTCGGGACCCTGTGTTTGCCTATCCTTCTGCTAAAAACCTTGATTTCTGCCTTATCTACTCCAGCCTCGATTATCCCATTGCCCTCTTGGAGACATCCCATGTTGTTCTTTTGGATGTTTGAGCTCATCCAAAACTCAATTATCTGAATACTAACTTGCGCCAAGTTGCATTTGCCCAACACCTTGTGCTTGCTAACCTACATTTGCTTCTAGTCCTCTATTGCCTTGATTTTATAATTCTCTTCCTTATTTACAAATTTGTCCCTGGCCCTCCCTGTCGCTGCAATCTCTTACAGCCTGGGAACCATCCAAGATCTCTCCACTCTATTCACTTTGAAAGATAAATAGTTTTTAGAAGACTATAATTGACAGGGTAATAGCTTCCAGACAGCCAGGTGCTTGGATTGTTTATTTTCCTCTCCCTTTATGCTTGAATGCATCGCAAGTACTCTTCTGTGAACCTAACCACAATGTTTGTAAACATCTAGCTATGATTGACAGATCCTGACCACATCAAAAGAAGTTGAGTGCTTTCTGCTGAGAAAAAGAGGAAATGAATGCACTTATCTCCAAGATGTTTCTAAATATTGTGGTTAAGTACACAGCACCCAGGGACCCTGGTTCCATTCCCAGCTTGGGTCACTATCTGCGGAGTCTGCATGTTCTCCCCGTGCCTGCATGGGTTTCCTCTGGGTGGTCTGGTTTCCTACCACAAGTCCCAAAAGACGTGCTTGTTGAGTGAATTGGACATTCTGAATTCTTCCTCAGTGTACTGAACAGGTGTCGAGTGTGGCGACTCGGGAATTTTCACAGTAACTTCATTGCAGTGTTAATGTAAGCCTACCTGTGACACTAATAAAGATTATTATTGTTATTACTTTGAAAGTGAATAGCAGCCTAGCAGATCAAAGGATCTGAGGGGGTTTAAAGCCCTGTGATCCTTTCGATGAAGTAACAGCTGCTTCTTTCTACACTTCAGTCTGAAGCAGCAGGTGTAAGGGACTGGTAAGTGAAAAAGCAATGATTTTTCACTTTTTCTTCCTAGACTACTCTTTAGCTTCCAGGCAGGGGTGACTGATGGGGGTCTCTGATATGGGGGGGGGGTCTCTGACATGAGGATGTCTGATAGGGTGGGCAGGATTTGCATTGTGGGGAGGGAGGGAGAGTAGTCCTCTGATGGACTTTGGGGCATATATGTAAAATACTTACCCCGATGGCCCACCGCGAGGTTCACCGCGTCAGTGCCACACTGGAAAATACTTGCACCAATCCACGCCCACGTGAATCCCGGCCAAGAGGGCCGGTGCAAGAGGACATGGGGCATTCGGTGTCCTGTCTGTTAGTCAGATGCAAATTGGTTCAAATAACCCACTTGCATCCTCCTGCTTGGCATGGGATGTGTTGGTTGCTGCTGACAGGGGACCGAAGCATCGGAATGGAATAGTCGCTGTTTTGTGCTCAACGTGGGATTCTCCTCCGCAACCGGAATTTTGATACTAGGCAGAGAACCCAGCTCAATTTATTTGGGCGACGTAGCCACCATAGCTGAATATTTGGAGGTATATGGAAGCACTGAGAGGTGGGTGAGGCTGGCTGCGTTAGGTGCCCGTGCCCAAAAACAGAGGGTGATCCAGTATCTAGCCCAGTGTTTCAGGCCAGTGATCTAGAGTGAAAGGTTATCGACCTGAAACATTAACTCAGTTTCTATCTACAGACCCTGCCTTACCCAGCCGAGTATCTTTCAGCACTTTCTGTTTTCAGTTTGTATTATGTAACAAAGACCAGTCAGCAAATTAGTAAAGTTGGTTTGATTTTTCTTGGCATGCAGACACTTGCTGAATATTTTACAGAGTGGCAGCCACTGGAATCGGGGCTGGGAGTGAAAGCTGCAGATTGAAGGCCAAGTCTCAGTTCTCTCCCACGCACAAACCCGATCAAGCCTATCTTGAAAGCACAGCCAGAATTCTACCGCCCACGCCCTGCCCACTTGCCCAGCGGCTGTTGTTAACAACTTTGGATTACTTCCAACTTGCTCCTTTTTCTCTCCCTCTAATCCAGGAGCTTTGTCGCCAGCGAATGGCTGTCAAGACGTCTGATCGCCCGGAACCTGCTCACGCCTCCCGTGTCAACAGCGTCTCTTCTCAGTTCAGTGATGGCCCACAGCCCAGCCCATCCACCCGGAGCAGCACCTCTTCCTGGTGTGAGGAGCCGGTTCAGTCCAACATGGACATCTCGACAGGACACATGATACTGGTAATCACTCGCCCAGTAATTCTTCTCATATCTTTTCTCGCAGCCATGATGAGGGGTGGGTGAGGACAAGACTGGTTCTTCCTTTCTTGGAAGCAGTGCAAGAAGAAGTCAGTTGTCCGTGCTTTATTCATCGCGCACTCCACTTGTATAAGCCGATTATGATTAATGAACACAATTGGCCTAAAATACTTTGAAATAAAATTCAAAGTTCATCCCTCCTCCATAAACCAGTGTAGCAGGACACGATGTATAGGTTTAGTTGTACTCAAAGCATCTGCTGAAAAGCAAAACCCATATCTCACTTCAAATAGCAAATCACCAAGAACAATTTGTTTTATTGTCAATTGGTAAAGACAAAATAGCCATCTCTTCTATACCGGTCAAGTGCCATTGACACGGATAGGATAATGTTATTGAATCCCAAAGCACAGCCCAACTTGACTGAATGGCTCTTTGAAAAAGTTTTTCCATTTTCTCTGTTTAAAGTATTTTTTCCCCAGTTCCCCTTTTGAAAGTTACAATTGGATTTGCCAAAACCACCCTTTGAATGGGTGTATTCCAAATCATAAACTGCATTTCTAAAAAATCCTCATCTCACCCCAGACTCTGTTGTCAATCATCTTCGATCAGTGTTCTCGGATTTAAAAGAAAAACCCACAGCCTCCATCGCCTAGAAGGACAAGGGCAGCATATATGCAGGAGCACGAATACTCGGAGGTTCCCCTCTCAGTCACTCACCACCCTGACTTGGAAATATATCACCTTCACTGCCACTGGGTCAAAATCCCAGAATCCCTCCCTAACAGCACTGTGGGTGTACCTACACCTCATGGACTGCAGCAGTTCAAGAAGACATCTGACCACCATCTTCTGAAGGGCAGTTAGGGACGGGCAATTGACGCTGGCCTAGCCAGCAAAGTCGGCATCCTGTGAAATAACTTTTACAAATTACCTTCAGACAGTGGAAACTGTTTCTGCCCTTCATTATATCAAAACACAGCACATCAATTCAGCTCGCAATAATTAGCTTTTAACATTACAAAGAAGATGAGCATGCCATGAATTGTAAGAAATGTGTGGTTCTTGCCTAATATGCAGCATCCTGAAAATTATTAGTTCCAGAGATCAAATAAATTACAGAACAAAACTTGGAAACGAAAACATAGACGGCCAAAGGACAATTAAACGTTTGCTATAATTATATACATAGGATTTTCATGTATAATTAAAATTTTTCAGGCTTCCAAACAATGGATGAATACACTGAGCACAGAGTGACATTCTCCTCTATATAGATATTAATAACTGAGAACCGAATGACATTCTTTTGTGCATAGATTTAAAGACACTGAACTCTCGGTGACAGTCCTCTGTGCAAAGGTTTAAACAAACTGAATTCAAAGTGACAAATCCTACATTTTCATTGAACCATACAGAGCACTGAGTGACATTCTCCTCTATATTGATTGTGATGCACCAAGTGACATTCTTCTGGGTATAGATTTAAAGACAGCGAGCTCTAAGTAACATTCTCCTACCTATAGATTTAAACGAACTATGAGATTTGAGTGACCTCCTCTGGTTTATGGCCTGAAAAACACTGGACTGGATTCTCCGTCGGTGGGATCCTCCGCTTCACCAGCAGCGCACTCACACCCGCGGATTTCCCGATGGCTTGGGAGTGCCCAAAAAGGGAAACCCCATTTGAAGAAGGTGATGCTCGAGGGGAAGGGAGGCTGGCGCTGCCAAATTTGAGTAATTACTACTGGGCGGCCAAAATAGCTATGATAAGGAAGTGGATGGTGGGTACGGCGTCGGTTTGGGGGCGGATGGAGGCCGCTTCGTGCAGGGGCACCAGTTTGGCAGCCCTGGTTAAGGCACCCCTGCCGCTCCCGCCGGCACGCTACTCCGTCAGCCCTATAGTGGTGGCGGCCAATGGGGGAGGCACATGGGGGAAGTGAGAGTATCGGTTTGGCCCCCAATTTGCGATAATCACCGGTTTGCCCCGGGGAATATGGACGGTGGGTTCCCAATATGGCAAAGGGCTGGGATTGAGAGGATGGGGGATATGTTCTTAGAAGGAAGCTTGCCGAGCATGAGGGCGCTGGAGGAGAAATTTGGGCTGGCGAGAGGGAATGATTTCAGGTACTTGCAGGTGCGGGACTTTCTACGCAGACAGATTCCATCCTTCCCACGCCTGCTACTCAGGGGAATCCAGGACAGGGTAGTGTCCAGTTGATCGGTGGGAGAGGGGAGGGTCTCGGATATATATAAAGAACTTATGGGAGCAGAGGAGACTCAGACCGAGGAGCTTAAGCTTAAGTGGGAAGTGGAGCTCGGAGGTGAGATAGAAGAGGGCTTATGGGCGGAGGCGTTGAGCAGGGTGAACGCGACCACAACATGCGCCAGTCTCAGCCTGATCCAATTCAAGGTCGTCCACCGGGCCCACATGACAGTGGCCCGGATGAAGACGAATTCTTTGGATTGGAGGACAGGTGTGCCAGATGTGCGGGAGGACCAGCGAACCATGTCCACATGTTCTGGGCATGTCCAAAACTCAGAGGGTACTGGCAGGGATTCGTGGACGTTACGTCCAGGATACTGAAAACAAGGGTGGGGATGACTCCAGAGGCGGCAATTTTTGGGGTTTCGGAGGACCCGGGAGTCCAGGAGGAGAGAGAGGCCGATGTTCTGGCCTTTGCTTCCCTGGTAGCCCGGCGACAAATACTGCTGTCAAGGAGAGACTCAAAGCCCCCAAAGTCGGATGCCTGGCTATCGGACATGGCGAGCTTTCTCGGTCTGGAGAAAATTAAGTTCGCTCTGAGAGGGTCACTGTTCGGGTTTGCCTGGAGGTGGCAACCATTTATCGACTTCTTCGCGGAAAATTAATCATCAGCAGGGGGGAGGGGGGTTAGGGTAAAGTAGATTAGGGGGTTAATTAGGCGGGTCCTTGTGGGATGGGAGCCGGTTTTTGCACTATGTTTATTGTTATTTGCACACTGTTTTGTACTGTTGCTTTTTACTATGCCAAAAATGCCTCAATAAAATTGTTTATTAAAAACAGAGGGAAACCCCATTGACCGGCTGCCGGGACGGAGGATCCTGTTGCCGGCGGGGGCGCACCACACCAGTAAAAGGGTGCGGCGGGACGGAGAATCCCGGCCACTAATTTTCAAGTGATGTTTTCATGCACAGATTTGAAAAACTCTTTGAATCACAGAATTATTACAGAGCAGAAGCAGGCCATTCGGCCAATTAAGTCTGTACTGGCTCACTAAATGAGCATTTCACCCAGTGCCGTTCTCCCCCCTTTTCCCCATAATACTGAAACTGAGATGTAGAAATGCATTTGTATTTTACATAATCGATATTGTATATAGATTTACTGATCTCCGAATAAAAATCTCGGGCTGGATTCTCCGCCCCGCTGCGCCACATTTCTATAGGTAAATCAGGAACAAAAGAATGACTAGAGTAAGATTAGGGCCAATCAAGGATAGTAGTGGAAAGCTGTGTGTGGAATCAGAGGAGATAGGGGAAGCGTTAAATTGATATTTTTCGTCAGTGTTTACACTGGAGAAAGACAATGTTGTCGAGGAGAATACTCAGGTAGTCGACCAGGCTAGATGGGATTGAGGTTCACAAGGAGGAGATGTTAGCAATTTTGGAAAGTGTAAAAATAGATAAGTCCCCTGGGCCAGATGGGATTTATCCTAGGATTCTCTGGGAAGCCAGGGAGGAGATTGCAGAGTCTTTGTCCTTGATCTTTATGTCGTCTTTGTCGACAGGAATAGTGCCAGAAGACTGGAGGATAGCAAATGTTGTCCCCTTGTTCAAGAAGTGGAGTAGAGACAACCCTGGTAATTATAGACCTGTGAGCCTTACTTCGGTTGTGGGTAAAATGTTGGAAAAGGTTATAAGAGATAGGGTTTATAATCATCTTGAAAAGAACAAGTTGATTAGCGATAGTCAACACGGTTTTGTGACGGGTAGGTCATGCCTCACAAACCTTATTGAGTTTTTTGAGAAGGTGACCAAACAGGTGGATGAGGGTAAAGCAGTTGATGTGGTGTATATGGATTTCAGTAAGGCGTTTGATAAGGTTCCCCACGGTAGGCTATTGCAGAAAATAAGGAAGTATGGGATTGAAGGTGATTTAGCGGTTTGGATCAGTAATTGGCTAGCTGAAAGAAGACAGAGGGTGGTGGTTGATGGCAAATGTTCATCCTGGAGTTCAGTTACTAGTGGTGTACCGCAAGGATCTGTTTTGGGGCCACTACTGTTTGTCATTTTATAAATGACCTGCAAGAGGGTGTAGAAGGATGGGTTAGTAAATTTGCAGATGACACGAAGGTCGGTGGAGTTGTGGATAGTGCTGAAAGATGTTATAGGATACAGAGGGACATAGATAAGCTGCAGAGCTGGGCTGAGAGGTGGCAGATGGAGTTTAATGCGGAAAAGTGTGAGGTGGTTCACTTTGGAAGGAGTAACAGGAATGCAGAGTACTGGGCTAATGGCAAGATTCTTGGTAGTGTAGATGAACAGAGAGATCTCAGCATCCAGGTACATAAATCCCTGAAAGTTGCCACCCAGGTTAATAGGGCTGTTAAGAAGGCATATGGTGTGCTAGCCTTTATCAGTAGGGGGATTGAGTTTCGGAGCCACGAGGTCATGCTGCAGCTGTACAAAACTCTGGTGCGGCCGCACCTGGAGTACTGCGTGCAGTTCTGGTCACCACATTATAGGAAGGATGTGGAAGCTTTGGAAAGGGTTCAGAGGAGATTTACTAGGATGTTGCCTGGTATGGAGGGAAGGTCTTACGAGGAAAGGCTCAGGGACTTGAGGTTGTTTTCGTTAGAGAGGAGAAGGCTGAGAGGTGCCTTAATAGAGACATATAAGATAGTCAGAGGGTTAGATAGGGTGGACAGTGAGAGTCTTTTTCCTCGGATGGTGATGACCAACACGAGGGGACATAGCTTTAAATTGAGGGGTGGTAGATATAGGACAGATGTCAGAGGCAGTTTCTTTACTCAGAGAGTAGTAGGGGTGTGGAGCGCCCTGCCTGCAACAGTAGTAGACTCGCCAACTTTAAGGGCATTTAAGTGGTCACTGGATAGACATATGGATGAAAATGGAATAGTGTAGGTCAGATAGGCTTCAGATGGTTTCACAGGTCGGCGCAACATCGAGCGCCGAAGGGCCCGTACTGCGCTGTAATGTTCTATGTTCTATGTTCTATTTCTACCCTGACCCGCCGACAGTATTCTCCGTTACGCCGACCGGTCAATGGGGTTTCCCATTGTGGGGCAGCCCCACGCCGTCAGGAAACCCAAGGGCACGGGCAAAGCGGAGAATCACGCCGGCAGAGAATCCCGTCCCTCATGTATATACATTTAAGTACACAACCCCTTGAGTGACACCTCTTTTATAAGATCATAAGGCATAGGAGCAGAAGCAGGACATTCGGCCCATGGAGTGTGCTCTGTGTTTCAATGAGAATCATGACTGATCTGATGAGGTAAGTCTCAACCACACTTTCCCCCATAACCCCTTCTCTTACTGATTAAAAATCTGTTTATCTTGGCCTTGAACATTCTTCCTGTTCCAGCCTCTATAACTCTTTGCAGTAAAGAATTCCACAGATTCACTTTTGAGAGAAGAACTCCCTCCTCATCTCTGTTTTAAACGGGTGGCCCCTTACTCTGAGATTGTGCCCTCCAATCCTAGACTAGACCACAAGGGGAGAGATATTGGGCGAGATTTTCTGGCCTCCCCGCGCAGTGTGTTTTTTGACAGCGGGAGGTTGCCCGCCATTGGTCGGTGATGGGATCTTCTGGTCCTGTCGCTGTCAATGGGATTTCCTATTGCATCCACCTCACGTTGCCGGGAAACTCGTGACAGTGATGCACCATCGGTGGGACAGGAAGATCCAGTTGGCATGAACAGCCAGACGATCCCGCTAGTGCATTTAAATACACTGAGCTCAGAAGGACATTTTCCTGTGTCTTGAGCTCCAAGTGAAATTTATTTGCACATATGTTTACAAACAGAGAGCTCGGAGTGACTTTCCACTTTACATAGATTTAACCTCACTCTGAGTGGCATTCCTCTAGATTTAACTTCAGTCTGAGTGACATACTCCTGCATATAGATTTAAACACATTGGCTGAAGTCATCCAAAGGTGATGGAGATCGCCAGCTCCAGCAGGCCCAATGCCTTTTTGCACTCTTAACGGGCATTAGTTGGCAGAAGGCAGGACGAACACTCTAATTGGTCGGCACCTCTCCAGTCATTCCAGAGACAGCGCTCCAGTCGCCGTCGAGGCACTGTAGGTAGCTGTCTGGAATTAAGTGTTGGGAACCGGAGGAAAGCTAAGTGGCAGGGGTCAATTGTAGGGGGACGGGGCTAGGGAAGGCCTTGCAGGGTTGTAAGGGTAGCAGACGGGGGATAGATTGGTAGGGGGGAGCGAGAGAGGTCAGGAGGTGAGTGGGCTCTGAGGGGAGGGTGTCCCCAATCAGAAGGGGACTTCTGATGGAGATACACCCCTTCCTGCCCGAGATTGACCCTAGTTTATCTTTGAGTTTTGCCCCCAATCTGTCAGGCATCCACCAGTCTTCAAACCGAGGTTGGGTGGGAAAATGTCCTTAAGTCGGCTTCATTGGGGCAAGGATAGGCTTCCCATTTGAGGCCCCGCCCGCTCCAGTATAAATGTTTTGCCCAGGTTGGGGTGGGCAGGTTCCTGGAGGGAATCCCGTCCATGCACTTTCTGGCTGCCATTCCCCTCACTTGGACTCAGAACTCACTGGTGGGGGTGGAGAGCCACTTAGTTCTGAGTGACATTCTCCAGTATATAGATTTAAGCACCCTGAGCTTTGTGTAACATTGTCCTGTGCTCAGGCCTGAGGAGGGAACGGTGAAGCACTTCCTATAAGGGCTCCCTTTCCCCATCACCATCTCAAGGCCTTCCCCCCTCCCATGAATGTTCCCTGGACTCTCCATCAAGACTCCCAACCCCCTCCTTGGACCTCACATTCTTTGCCTGCCATGAGACAGCCTCCCCCACCATTATTGGGTCCTGGTACTCCAGGAATTAGAACCTGGGGACTGCTTCTGGCACCTGTCCTGACTACTGCTGCCGCTGGCACTGCTGGGACACAGTAGCATCCAGCCAATCAAGGGAAATCCCCATTCCATCCAATTAACGCTTCCCCGCGATCTTCGAGGATGCGTTCCTGCCGACTCTTTGGATAACCGGTTGGGGAACAGTGCCATCCAAAAGATCCTGCCCACCGAGCTCTAAAATGACATAGTTACATATACATACATAGAAAATAGAAGCAGGAGGAGGCCATTCAGCCCTTCAAGCCTGTTCCACTGTCCGTTATGATCATGGCTGATCATCAAGTTAAATACCTTGATCCCGCCTTCCCCCATATCCCTTGATCCCTTTAGCCTCAAGAACTATAATTAATTCCATCTTGAAATTACACAACGTTTTTGTCTCAACTACTTTCTGTGGTAGTGAATTCCACAGATTCATCACTCTCTGGGTCTAGAAATTTCTCCTCACCTCAGTTTTAAAATGTTTACCCCTTATCCTCTAACTATGACCCCTAGTTCTGGACTCCCCCACCATCGGGAACATTCTTTCTGAATCTACTCTGTCTAATCCTGTTAGAATTTTGTAAGTTTCTATGAGATTCCCTCTCATTCTTCTAAACTCCAATGAAGATAATCCTAACCGATTTAGTATCTCCTCATATGACAGTCCCGCCATCCCAGAAATCAGCCTGGTAATCCTTCGCTGCACTTGCTCCATGGCAAGAAAATCCTTCCTCAGATAAGGACACCAAAACTGTGCATTATACTCAAGTGTGTGGCCTCACCAATGCCCTATACAATTGCAGTAACACATCCCTATTCCTGTATCAAATCTTCTCGCTACAGATTCAAACTCACTGAGTTCACAATCTTGTGTATATAAATACAAAAAAACACCCATCTCGGAGTGACATTCTCCTGTATATAGATTTAAGCACAGTGGGTTATGAGTAACCTTCACCTTCATTGATTTAAACTTACTGAACTCTGAGTGACATTGTATTGTAGACGGAGTTAAACGCACTGAATATTTTTCTTCCATATATCGATTTAAACAAATGGAGCTCTGGTGGAAATATCGGGCGCGATTCAGCAACTCCGTTTGCCTGGTGCGGATCTGGGTGCAACGGATGAAATGCATGCGAACCCCAAATTGGGCTCCGCTCCGGGCTGCTGAGAAAACCCCTGCTAATTGTGCCGTTCAGTGGACTTTAACTTGAGTCCGCTGAATCGCGCCATCGATTTCTGAGGCTGAGTGATATGCTTTGATTTAAAACTTTGAATAAACTGATAGTTTTAAATATGCGCTTAGGTCTGACTGATAATCTCTCCTATATGGATATAAACTCACTATCCTCTCAGTGACATTACCTTCTGTATTACACATATATTTTATACATATATATTGTATATATGTGTGGAAAACACATTTTTAGAATGTGCCATGCAACCATCTTAATTGAGTAAAATCGTGCTAGGAATTACATTAGCATGGTGCGACGGAGGACTAGTTCACTTCATTGCTTGTGCGCTGGAGTATCTGAGCAGTTGTTGACCCCACCCACCCCGATTTGCCTCAACCCAACCTGAAACTTGCCAAGATCTGAAACCCTCCAAGGCCTCTGCCTGGAGGTTGTTGATTTTGAGACACTGCACCTATATATATTATTTTATTTTAGCTTTTCCAGGGACCTGGGAATGCTGGCTAAATCACCATTTATTCTTCATTCCTAATTGTTCTTTGGAATGTGGTGATAAGCTGCCTTCTTGAGCCACTGCTATTCACGGGGTGTAGGTACACCCACAGTGCTGTTAGGGAGGAGGATTCCAGTATTTTGACCCAACTGCAGTGAAGAAATGGCAATATATTTCCAATTCAGGACCGTGAGTGACTTGAAGGGGAATTTGCAGATGGTTGTACTTCTAGGTGGTGGCGGTCATGAGTTTGGAAGATGCTGCCGAAGGAGCCTTGGTGAGTTGCTGCAGTGCATCTTGTAGATGGTACACACGGCTGCCACTGGCCGTGAGAGGAGTGAATGTTGAAGGTGGAAGATGGGGCGCTGATTAAGCAGGCTGCTTTGTCCTGGATGCTGTTGAGCTTCTTAAGTGGTGCAACTGCATTCATCCAGGAAAGTGGACAATATTCCATAAGCAGATCTGAGTTACATTTTCCTAAATATGCAGATAAACATACTGAGCACCGTGTGACATTTTCATGTCTATAGAATTCAGTGGACTCAGTGGCATTCTCCTGTATATAGTTCAGACCAATTTCTTTAAGCAGGGGAAATGCTGGCTGAAGCAATAAAAACAGCTTGTTCAGTACCTTGCACAGAGTGCCATTTTGCTCTGAGTGCTGAGAGTTAAGGGAAGAGCGGGACTTTAGGGAAGTGGGGGAGCAGAGATTTAAGAAGAGTGGGAGCTGTGAGGGACACCAGTGGGCAGCGGGCTGAGTTTGAAAAACAATCCAGGAGTGACATCAGAGAAAATTGGTAAGTGTTTTGGTAAATAACAGTTACCTGGATGCTATGTTTCAGGAGGCAGTCACCCCTTAGATTAACTACCCTGAATTTGGCCAGTAGTCAGAGACAGGCGTGCGTGATATGATTGAGATAGGTAGAGGGATTCAGAAGGTAGAGTTGCAGGAGCTTTAGTCCTTGTCCAGCAGGTTCAAGATTCTTGCTCCCTGTCCGAGCAGGAACTGTGGGGAGGTTGAGAAAACTGACCACAGCACCGTGGTGTGGGGAGCCATTTAAGTGGGGGGGGGGGGGGGGGGGGGGGGGGGGGAGAGAAAAGAAATGTAGTCGTAATCGGGGATAGTGTAGTTAGGAGCGTAGTCACTGTTCTCTATGACCAGGATCAAGAGTCCCGAAGGTTGTGTTGCCTACCTAGTGCTCGGGTTTGGGATATCTCATCTGGGCTGCAGAGGAATTTGGAGTAGGAGGGTAAAGATGAAGTTGTCATGGTCTATGTAGGTACCAAAACCATTGGTAGAACAAGGGTAGAGGTTCTGCTGAAGGAATATGAGTAGATAGGGGATAAATTAAAAAGCAGAACCACCTCTGCCATTCAATGAGACCATGGCTGATCTTTTGTGGACTCAGCTCCACTTTCCGGCCCGAACACCATAACCCTAAATCCCTTTATTCTTCAAAAAACTATCTATCTTTATCTTAAAAACATTTAAGGAAGGAGCCTTAACTGCTTCACTGGGCAAGGAATTCCATAGATTCACAACCCTTTGGGTGAAGAAGTTCCTCCTAAACTTAGTCCTAAATCTACTTCCCCTTATTTTGAAGCTATGCCCCCTAGTTCTGCTTTCACCCGCCAGTGGAAACAACCTGCCCGAATCTATCCTATCTATTCCCTTCATAATTTTATATGTTTCTATAAGATCCCTCTACTCAACCTCTCCTTGTCTCCCCTTAGCATGTTTTTTCTTCCTTGGGATGAATTTCACTTGTGCCTCCTGAATAACCCCCAAAAACCCCAGCCATTGCTGTTCCCACCTTTTCCCTGCGAGGCTCCTTTTCCAGTCAACTCTGGCCAGCTCTTCCCTCATGTCTTTGTAGTTATCTTTACTCAATTGTCGAACCGTTACATCTGATTCCAGCATCTCCCTCTCAAACTGCAGGGTGAATATGCTCATGTTGTGGTCACTGCCCCCTAACGATTCCTTCACCTTATGTTCCCCAATCATGTCTGCCTCATGACACATCACAAAATCCAGAATTGCCAGTTCCCTAGTCGGCTCTACCACAAGCTGCTCCAAAAGAATATCTTGTAGCTCTTCCACGATCCACGACCAACCTGATTTTCCCAGTTCACCTACATGTTGAAGTCCCCCATGATTATTGTAATATTGCCTTTTTTATATGTCTTTTCTATCTCCTGATTTATTTTCTGCTCCATATTCTGACAGCTGCTAAGGGGCCTGTACATCACTTCCAGTAGAATCTTCTTTCCTTTGCGACTCTTCTATTCTACCCACACAGATTCTACGCCTTCTGAACCTATATCGCTTCCTCCTTTTGACTCAATTTAATTTCTTTCTAACAAGGCAACCCCGCCCCCTCTGCCCATCTGCCTGCCCTTTCAATAGGACACATATCCTTGGATATTTAGATTCCGGCCCTGATCCCCTCGCAGCCACGTCTCTGTGATGCCACACCATCGTACCGGCCAATTTCAATGTACACTACAAGCGTATTTACCTGTTTCATATATTGCGCACATTTAGGTACAACACCCTCAGTACTGCGTTGACTACTCTCCTTCTCATTGTTGTCCCCTTACATACTTTGCCTGAAGTTAGATTCCCGCTGCTTTTCTCCGTTCTAGTACTTGTTCTGCAAAATCACTAACTTCCCCTGAGCCCTCAGCACCTTTAACTAGTTTAAAGTTCTCATCATTAACCTGCACTCTCACATTCTCCTTTAACTTTGATTTTCTAACTTTCCATACACCTGAACCCTCCCCCACACTATTTAGTTTAAAGCCCTACCAACAGTCCTAGTAATGCAATTCACCAGGTCTCTGGTCCCAGCGTGATTCAGGTGCAGACCGTCCCAATGCAACAGTCTCCTCCTTCCCCAGTATATAACCAGGGGCTGGTTTAGCTCACAAGGCTAAATTGCTGGCTTTTGAAGCAGGCCAGCAGCACGGTTCGATTCCTGTACCAGCCTCCCTGGACAGGCGCCGGAATGTGGCGACTAGGGGCTTTTCACAGTAACTTCATTGAAGCCTACTCGTGACAATAAGTGATTTTCATTTTTCATTTTCAGTACTGGTGCCAATGCCCTGCGAATTCGAACCCATTTCTCCCACATCAACCTTTGAGCCACACATTTACCTTTTTAATCTTTTTGACACTGTGCCAATTAGCTCGTGGCTCAGGTAGTAAGCAGGTAGATTGGCCTACTCCTGCTCCTAGTTCTTATGTTCAATAAGAGGGGGAGAAGATGAAATATGAGTGTCAGCTAGCTGATAGTATAAAAGAATATTGCAAGAGTTTTTTTTATATAAATGGTAAAAGAGAGACAAGAATGGACATTAGACCACTGGAAAAGGAGGCTGGAGAAGTAGTAATGGAGAACAAGGAAATGGCAGAGGAACTGATTAGGTATGTTGCATCAGTCTTCACGGTGGAAGACACCAGTGGGATACCAGAACTTCAAGAGAGCCAGGGGGCAGTGATGAGTGTAATGGCCCTCACTAAGCAGAAGGTGCTGGGGAAGCTGAAAGGTCTGAAGGTGGATAAATCACCCGGACTGGATGGACTACATCCCAGAGTTCTGAAGGTGGTAACGGAGGAGATTATGAAGGCATTGGTGGTTATCTTTCAGGAATCACTAGTCAGGGAGGGTCCCAGAGGACTGGAAAGTGGCTAATGTAACGCCCCTGTTTAAGAAGGGAGGGAGGCAGAAGACAGGATATTATCGGCCGGTTAGCCTAAATTCAGTCATTGGTAAGCTTTCAAAGTCCATTATTAAGGATGAGATTGTGGAGTACTTGGAAGTGCATGGTAAAAAGGGACTGAGTCAACACTGCTTTGTCAAGGGAATTGCCTGACAAATCTATTAGATTTCTTTCAGGAGGTAACGAGGAAGTTAGACAAAGGAGAGCCAATGCACGTTATCTATTATGATTTCCAGAAGGCCTTTGGCAAGGTGCCATACAGGAGGCGGCTAAATAGGATAAGAGCCCATGAGGTTAGGTGCAAGGTACTGGCATGGATAAAGGCTGACTGACAGAAGGCAGAGTGTGGATAAAGTGGTCTTTTTCAGGATGGCAGCTGGTGGCGAATGGTGTTCTACAGAGGTCAGTGTTGGGATCACAACTATATACAATACACATTAACAATCTGGAAGAATAAACTGAGGGCAAGATTGCAGATGATACAAAGATATGTAAAGGGACAGGTTGTGTTGAGGAAGCGGGGAGGCTGCAAAAGGACTTGGACAGGTTGGGAGAGTGGGCCAAGAAGTGTCAGATGGAATACAATTGGAAAAGTGAGACATTATGCACATTGGTAGGAAGAATAGAGACACAGACTATTTTCTAAATGGGAAAAGGCTCCGGAAATCAGAAGCACAAAGGGACAGGAGACTTAGTTCAGGATTCTCTGAAGGTTAACATGCAGGTTCAGTTGGCAGTTAGGAAGGCAAAGACAATGTTCGCATTAATTTTGAGAGGGCTTGAATACAAGAACAGGAATGTACTTCTGAGCCTTATAAGGCTCTGATCAGACTCCATTTAGGATATTGTGAGCAGTTTTGAGCCCCGTATCTAAGGAAGGATGTGCTGGCCTTGGAAAGGGTCCAGAGGAGGTTCACAAGACTGATCCCAGGAATGAAGGGCTTGTTATATGAGGAGCACAGTAAGAAGTCTTACAACACTGGGTTAAAGGCCAATATGTTTGTTTTAAACACTAGCTTTCGGAGCACTGCTCCTTCCTCATGAGGAGCGGTTGAGGACTCTGGGCCTGTACTGGATGGAATTTGGAAGGATGAGGGGGAATCTTATTGTAACTTGCAGAATGCTGAGAAGCCTGCATAGAATGCATGTGGAGATGTTTCCACTGGCAGGAGAGACTAGAACCCGAGAGCACATCCGCAGACTGAAGGGTAGATCCTTTAAAACTGTAATGTGAAGGAATTTCTTCAGCCAGAGGGTGGTGCATCTGTGGAACTCTTTGCCACAGAAGGCTGTGGAGGCCAATTAACTGGGTGTCTTTAAGACAGATATATATAGGTTCTTGATTAATAAGCGGATCAGGGGTTATGGGGAAAAACAGGAGAATGGGGATGAGAAACATATCAGCCATGATCGAATGGCGGAGAAGACTTGATGGGCCTGTGGTGAATGTAATATATATATATATGATAATTCACACTGTCTTTGTAAGCGCAGTAGCGCTATCCTACCACTAGGGGGAGTAGCTCTGGGAGTACGCAGGAACTTGTACTGGGCTCCAACCTTGGCTCCGCCCATGACTCCTCCCCCTAGTGCGGCTGTATAAATACCCTTGTCCAGAGTCAGCCTGAGTTCACTAAGAGTTCATCAACGGGTAACAGGCTGGCTCTGAAGTAAGTCGATTAAAGCCTAGATTCATATCGGAAACACGTGTCTGGTGAATTGATGGTTCCATTAGGGCCAAATGGCCTAATCCTGCTCCAATATCTTACGGTCTTATATGGTCCTTTGTAAATATATAAACACTGATGTCTGGGTGCCATTTTCTTTCATTGTAAATTTAAATATACTGACGGCATAGTGAAGTTTTAAACATTACTGAGTAGAATTATCTTGCCTATATAGTTCACACACTGCGCACTGAGAGTTATTAATCTTCTTTAGAGAATTAATTAACTTGTGCTTGACATTATCATGTCTATAGATATGGCACTGAGCTCTGAATGACATTCTCCTCTATATAGATATAACACACTGAACTCTGAGTGACATTATCCTGGATATAGAATTAAACACACTGAACCCTGAGTGACAGTCTCCAGGATATATATTTAAACGCATTGAACTCTGAGTGATATTATCCTGGATATAGATATAAACACACTGAACTCTGAGTGACAGTCTCCTGGATATAGTCAGAGTGACAGTCTCCTGGATATAGTCAGAGTGACAGTCTCCTGGATATAGATTTAAACATACTGAGCTCTGAGTGATTCTCCTGGATATAGATTTAAACACACTGAACTTTGAGTGACAATCTCCTGGATATAGATTTAAACACACTGAACTCTGAGTGGTTCTCCTGGATATAGATTTAAACACACTGAACTCTGAGTGACAATCTCCTGGATATAGATTTAAACACACTGAACTCTGAGTGACAGTCTCCTGGATATAGATTTAAACATACTGAGCTCTGAGTGATTCTCCTGGATATAGATTTAAACACACTGAACTTTGAGTGACAATCTCCTGGATATAGATTTAAACACACTGAACTCTGAGTGGTTCTCCTGGATATAGATTTAAACACACTGAACTCTGAGTGACAATCTCCTGGATATAGATTTAAACACACTGAACTCTGAGTGACAATCTCCTGGATATAGATTTAAACACACTGAACTCTGAGTGATATTATCCTGGATATAGTCTGAGTGACAGTCTCCTGGATATAGATTTAAACACACTGAACTCTGAGTGACAATCTCCTGGATATAGATTTAAACACACTGAACTCTGAGTGACAGTCTCCTGGATATAGATTTAAACACACTGAACTCTGAGTGACAATCACCTGGATATAGATTTAAACACACTGAACTCTGAGTGACAGTCTCCTGGATATAGATTTAAACGCACTGAATTCTGAGTGATAATCTCCTGGATATAGATTTAAACACACTGAACTCTGAGTGATATTATCCTGGATATAGTCTGAGTGACAGTCTCCTGGATATAGATTTAAACACACTGAACTCTGAGTGACAATCTCCTGGATATAGATTTAAACACACTGAACTCTGAGTGACAGTCTCCTGGATATAGATTTAAACACACTGAACTCTGAGTGACAATCACCTGGATATAGATTTAAACACACTGAACTCTGAGTGACAGTCTCCTGGATATAGATTTAAACGCACTGAATTCTGAGTGATAATCTCCTGGATATAGATTTAAACACACTGAGCTCTGAGTGACAATCTCCTGGATATAGATTTAAACACACTGAGCTCTGAATGATTCTCCTGGATATAGATTTAAACACACTGAACTCTGAGTGTCAATCACCTGGATATTGGGGTCAAGAGGTCTACAGAATGGAAAAGGCCTTTCGCCCATCGTGTTTGCACAGGTCAAAAAATACCACTGCAGTTTTCTATCCCATTTTCCAGCACTTGACCAATCACCTCATTTGCTCTTATAGCAAGTGCATATCTAAAGAGTTATGAGAGTCTCTGGGGGCGATTCTCCGATATTGAGGGAGCCAGCACGGTGCTGGAGCGGTTCACGCCGCTCCAACCTCCTTATCACCACGCCAACCCATGCATGCGCAGTTGGGCCGTGCCATCCTGCGCATGCACGGGGAACTTCTTACGCGCGCCGGCCCCGACCCAATAGGGGTCGGTGTTCAGGGGCCGGCTGCGGCGGAAAGTAGGCCCGGGGTGTCGAGGCCGGCCCGCTGATTGGTGGGCCCCTTCCGCGGGCCAGACCCCTTCACAAGCCCCCTCCACCGGTGAAGGAGCCCCCCATAGGCCGCCCCCCAAGCCTTCGCGATGAGTACCCGTCGGCAGCGACCAGGTGTGGACGGCGCCGGCGGGTCTGTCATTGTTTTCGTCGGCCCATCTGGGCCAGAGAACCGCTGCTCGCCGTTTGCGGCGATTCTCCGACCGGCTCGGCACGATTCTCACGGCGCTGGTTTCGGGGGCGTGGGAGAATCACGTGCGGGGATCGGGGCGGCGTAGCGCGATTCGCGCGGCGCCCCGGTGATTCTCCCACCCGGCGTGGGGAGGAGAATACCGCCCTCTGTCTCCTCCACTCATACTCCTACCACGTTTTTGGTGAAAAATGTTTCCTCCGCTCTAAACCTCATGCCCCTTACCTTAAATCCGTACCCCCTCGTTATTAGTACTTCCATCAAGGGGAACGGTTTCTTCCTGACTACTCAATCTATGTCCCTCATATGCTCTTCATAACTTCACACATCTCTATCATGTTCCCCCCTCAGTTTGCTCTGCTCCAAGGAAAACAACCCCACTCGATCCAATCTCTTTTCACATTTAAATCTCTCCAGCCCAGGCAGCATCCTGGTAAATCTCCTCTGCTAACTTTCCAGTGCTATCACATCCCTCCTACAATATTATTCTTGAGCTACACACAATACTCTGGATGTGGCCTTCCAACATTTTATACAAATTCAGTGTGACCTTCCTGCTCTTAAACTCTATGCTTCGGCTACAGGTACAGGTTGTGGGTTTGGAAGGTCCATTTGCAGGAAGCTTGGAGAGTAACTGCGGTGCATCTTTACGTGGTACAGAGTGCTGCCACTGTGTGTCAGTGGTGGAAGGAATAATGTTTAAGGTGACAGGTGGATGTGGGCAGGGGAAAGATAGGTGAATGGGACTTTTTGCAAGTTAAGACATGGGCAGCAGAGTTTTGGATGGCCTCAGGTTTATGGAATTTAGGAGACCAATCAGGAGTAAGTTGGAATAGTCGAGTCCAGAGATAACGAAGTCATGAAGTGATGGGTTCAGCAACACATGAGCTGAATCCTGTGCTAGCTAGGGCATGGTGATCTGCTCCTCTACCTCTCTCTCACTATTTGGAGGCATTAAGAATACCCCCAATAGCATGATAATACCATTTTTACGTCTCAAATTCTGTTCCTGCCCCCTCATGGACATCTTCTATTTCCAACACTACAATATCTTCCACCAATCAGTACTGCCTCCCACCGCCCATTCTTCTTTCTTTTCCTGAACACTTTGTATCCTTGAACAGTAAGCATCCAGTGCTTGTCATTTTTAAGCCACATTTCTGTTCTTGCCAGTACGTTGTATTCCCACATGGCTATTTGTGCTTGAGGCTCATCAACCTTATTCGCCACACTTTGTGCATTTAATACACATGGATTGTAAACCTGTCTTTTCATTCTCCATAGTTTTTCTTAGTCTGCTATACTATTCCTACCTTCTATAGTATCAACCAACACTCATTTTGCAATGCACCTTATTTCTGCATCTATGTGTTGGTGCCCATTTCTCTGCCAATTTAGTTTAAACTCTCCCAACCACATTGGCGAACAAGCACATTGGTCCCAGTCTTGCTGAGGTGGAACCTTTCCCTATTGAATCTGTGCCACAGAAATAGTCAAAACAATGAGGTCTGAGTAACAGTATTCTGTATGTCGACTTATACATACTGAACTCTGAGCGACATTTTCCTGATATAGGTTTGAAATGAAAAATGAAAATCGTTTATTGTCACGAGTAGGCTTCAATAAAGTTACTGTGAAAAGCCCCTAGTTGCCACATTCCGGCACCAGTTCGGGGAGGCTGGTACGGGAATTGAACCGTGCTGCTGGCCTGCCTTGGTATGCTTTAAAAGCCAGCAATTTAGCCCAGTGTGCTAAACCTGCCCTTTTTTTTATTTTAAAGGGGAGGGGGAGATAATAATAATAGCTTATTGTCACAAGTAGGCTTCAATTAAGTTACTGTGAAAAGCCCCTAGTCGCCACATTCCGGCACCTGTTTGGGGAGGCCCCTATGGGAATTGAATCCGCGCTGCTGGCCTTGTTCTGCATTACAAGCCAGGTGTTTAGCCCACAGTGAGCTTTGGCTGGCACAGTCCTGCATAAAACACACTGAGCTCTGAGCATCATTCTCACCTGTCGTCTAAAAGACACTGAACACTGAGTTACAATCTCCAGTAAATATATTTAAAAACCTGAGCTCTGAGTGACAGTATCCTGCACATAGATTTAAACACGCTGATCTCTGAGGGACATTGTCCTTAATTTAAACACTGAAGGGGGCGGGGCCGGGCTGTGGGGGGGCGGGACCCCGGGGCCGGGAGGAGGATGGGGACTCGGGCCGAGCCGGAGCTGCTCCAGCAAAATCCAGCAAGTTTCAGGAGGAAGCCATGCAGCCGCAGGAAACCGCTCCACAAACAGCTCCACAAGTCAGTCAATCAACAGACTGCACTGAACCCAGAATGGATTTAGAGAGCTCTGATGAATTGATCCTAGTGAATCAGGCAACTGTGGAGAAACTGACAGAGGGACTGATCTCTCACTATCTTCCTGACCTCCAGCAATCAAAAACTGCCCTCCAGGAACTGACACAGACTCAGGTGGTCCTGTTAGATACCCTGGAGCAAGAGATTGCCAAGTTCCGAGAGTGTAACTTAGTGCTGGATATTAACATGCTTTTTACAGAAGCACGGTGTTATCACAATAAACTAATTAACATACGAAAGGAAATGATAACACTGCACGAGAAGACAACAAAACTAAAGAGACGAGCTTTAAAGCTGCAGCAGCAGAGAAGGAAGGATGAGTTAGAGCGGGAACAACGGAAAGAGAGGGAGTTGGAGAGGGAAAGACAACTCATTGCCAAGCCGGCCAAACTCTCCTAGCCCAGTTTGCTGAGGTGCCTTCAGATGGCTGGGTGCAGGAAATTATCATGTCTAATCTTTTATTTGTTTCTTGTATAAAATCAAAGTACTGTTTGTGTGAAGTCCCGGAGTTTACAGTTAGATTTTCATTGGAGCTGCTCAGTAACATTGTTGTTGAAAATCAGTCTACCCTTCCTGCCTGCTGCGGAATGGCGAACTGCCTCTTCACATTATTTGGCAGCACGAGCGATATCCTGTCACATGATGCTGAAAAAACATTCTTCCAAACTCGGTATTTTCATTAATAGTGGGAGCCCTGAAATGACCGATATCAAAAGCAGACTGAGTGGAATTCGACGTACATCACAGTTGAGTTAGGAACGAGCTCATTGTAGAATCTCCTTAACTTACACTGCTTAAAATTGAGAAAACTATTGACGGAAACCTGGGCACATTTGCTTTCTGTGCATTGACTGTTAGCTGTGATTCTGCAATGAGCTGGATTCTATCAGCACAGTCTGCCAGGAGTTTCTGAAGCTGTGAACACATTGGGGAATTTGTTCCATGTGTTTTTCTTTGTGAGGTTGTTGTCCTTTGTAAACATCAGTTCTGTTTTTGGATTTATGTTGCAATTCACTGAGTACAGCCTGAGATTCTGTCTCATAGTGTGGAGATTGAGCTGTGCTGTTTTTAGCAACTAATTGGATAAATAATTCCACATTGAGTTATCTACTCTGATCATTGTCATAACTTCCTGCAAACTATTAAAATTGCAACTTCTCACTTAAAAAAAAATTTAAACACTGAAGTAAGTGGTATTCAGCTGAATATAGACTGAATTACCTTGATCTTGACCTCTGCATTCTCTTGATTATACATTTAAACACTGAGTTCTAATTGACATTTACCTGCCTATAGCTGTGAACACATTGAACTCTGAATGACTGTCTATATATTTCACTACAATGAGCTCGAGGGTGATATTCTTCTGTACATAGTTTTCAACACCCTGAACTTTGAGTGATATTCTCCTGCTTATAGATTGAAACATCCTGACCTCAGGGTGACATTCTGCTGTATCTAGATTTACAGACTCTGAGCTCTGAGAGATTTGTTTTGGGGTACAGATTTAACCACTGTGTTCTGAGTGACATTCTCCTCGACAGGCTTAAGCACATTGGTGTTTGATTAACCTCCTCCTGCACGTAAATTTGAAAACACTGAGCTCTGCGGGACATACCCCTCTATACTTGCCAAACACACCGAGCTCAAAGAGTCATTTTTATCTGTAGGTTGAAACATAAGGATGATATTCTCCTGCCCACATTTTGAAATATACTGAGCTCTGACTGATCTTTTACTGTCCATATGGTTAAATGCATTGAACTCAGACAGTCCACTATATGTACATTTAAACACAATTACCTGCCACTGATATTTCCCATACACAGTGTTAAATGCAGTGAACTCTGAATGGGATTCACCTGACGTTTAAACTCGTTGGCCGGGATTCTCCAAAATCCCGGCAAAGTGTTGACGCCGGTATCAACACCGGAGTGGTGTACGCCGGTATCAACACCGGAGTGGTGGACGCCGGTATCAACAACGGAGTGGTGTACGCCGGTATCAACACCGGAGTGGTGTACGCCAGTATCAACACCGGAGTGGTGGACGCCGGTATCAACAACGGAGTGGTGTACGCCGGTATCAACACCGGAGTGGTGTACGCCGGTATCAACACCGGAGTGGTGTACGCCGGCGTCAACACCAGAATGGTGTACGCCGGTATCAACACCGGAGTGGTGTACGCCGGTATCAACACCGGAGTGGTGTACGCCGGTATCAACAACGGAGTGGTGTACGCCAGTATCAACACCGGAGTGGTGTACGCCAGTATCAACACCGGAGTGGTGTACGCCGGTATCAACACCGGAGTGGTGTACGCCGGTATCAACACCAGAGTGGTGTACGCCGGTATCAACACCGGAGTGGTGTACGCCGGTATCAACACCGGAGTGGTGTACGCCGGTATCAACACCGGAGTGGTGTACGCCGGTATCAACACCGGAGTGGTGTACGCCGGTATCAACACCGGAGTGGTGTACGCCGGTATCAACACCGGAGTGGTGTACGCCGGTATCAACACCGGAGTGGTGTACGCCGGCGTCAACACCAGAATGGTGTACGGGCCTGCTGGCCCAGAAATTCACCGCTGTTTAGGGGGCTAGTACAGCGCCGGAGAGCTGCGCGCTGCTCCAGTGGTGAAAGGCGGCTCTGCACAGCCGGCGTGGGTCCGTGCATGCCTGTGCCGGCCCCCGTGCAACATGGCGGAGCCCTACAGGCCCCACAGAGGAACATAAGCCCCCCCACGAATTAGCGCGCCCGCCGATCGGTAGCCCCCGATCCCGGGCCTGGCTACCCACCATGGAGCCCCCCCCTAGAGTCGGATCCTCCCCCCCCCACCCCCGCCCCCCCACTAGGACGGCCCCCGTAGACAGAATGCCGAGGTCCTGCCGGGTGGGACCACATGTGAACCACGCCGGCGGGACTCGGCGGGCACTCGCTTTCAACGGCCCCCGACCAGCGCCGCATCGACCATGTGCACGCAACTGGCGGGTTCGTGGAGAATTGCGGAAGCGCCGTCTCGCCAGTTGTCCAGCGTGAACGGCTATTCTCTGCCCCCGCGCCCGGCACGATTCCGGCGCAGAGGGTCGGAGAATCCCGCCCATTGCGTTCTGAAAGTCATTCCTGTCTATATAGATTTTTTTTTTTAAATGTTTTTTATTGAGTTTTCATATTTTATATATGACAAATTATTAGAGAGGAAAAAAAAAGAAAACACAAAAATTTAACATGAATATTTACAGGTAAGCATCTTCATAACAACAATTGTGGCCGCCCCCTTTAGCCAGCATACATATTTTACATTCCCCAGTATGGCCGAGGCACATGTTTATAGGCATTCATTTATAGTTTGGTTTTGGGCCTTGGCTTGCCATCAAACCCCCATAACGAGCCCGTAACCCCCCACCCCCCCCCCCCCCCCCCCCCCCCCCCCCCCCCCCCCACCCCCCGGCTACCTTCCCCCGATTCCCGTCCATTTTCCCGATTCTTGGCCACCCGACTATTCTTCCTCTTGTACGTTGGCCACAAACAGGTCCCGGAACAGTTGCATGAATGGCTCCCACGTTCTGTGGAAGCCGTCGTCCGACCCTCGGATGGCGAATTTGATTTTCTCCATTTGGAGAGATTCAGAGAGGTCGGACAGCCAGTCTGCAGCTCTGGGCGGTGCTGCTGACCGCCAGCCAAACAGGATTCTACGGCGGGCGATCAGGGAGGCAAAGGCAAGGGCGTCCGCCCTCCTCCCAGGAATAGATCTGGCTGGTCTGAAACCCCGAAGACCGCCACTATCGGGCATGGCTCCACCCTCACCCCCACCACTTTGGACATAGCCTCGAAGAAGGCTGTCCAGTACTCCACAAGTCTGGGGCAAGACCAGAACATGTGGGCGTGGTTGGCCGGGCCTCTTTGGCACCGCTCACATCTGTCCTCCACCTCCGGGAAGAACCTACTCATACGGTTTCTCGTTAAGTGGGCTTTATGTACCACTTTTAGTTGCGTCAGGCTGAGCCTTGCGCACGTGGAGGTGGAGTTGACCCTATGCAGTGCTTCGCTCCAGAGTCCCCACCCTATCTCCATCCCCAGGTCGTCCTTCCATTTCCTTCTTGTTGCGTCCAGCACGGTGTCGTCCCTATCTACCAGTCGTCAATACATGTCACTACAGTTCCCTTTCTCTAGGATACTTGCGTCCAGTAGGTCTTCCAGTAGTGTCTGTCGTGGCGGTTGTGGGTACGTCCTTGTCTCCTTTCGTAGGAAGTTTTTGAGCTGCAGGTACCGTAGCTCGTTCCCCCCAGCTAGCTGAAATTTCTCTGTCAGTTCGTCCAGTGTTGCGATCTGTCGTCCGTGTATAGGTCCCTGACTGTCAGTGTCCCCCCGTCCTGTCTCCACCTTTTGAAGGTGGCGTCAGTCAGTGCTGGTTTGAACCTATGGTTGTTGCAGATGGGAGCCTTGTCTGACATTTTGTACAGGCCAAATTGCTGCCGCAGTTGGTTCCAGGATTGGAGGGTGGCTGTCACCACTGGGCTGCTGGAGTGTTTTTTGGGTGGGGATGGGAGTTCTGCCGTGGCGAGGGCCCGGAGGGAGGTTCCCATGCAGGAGGCCTCCTCCGCACGCACCCACTCGGCTTCTGGCTCCTGGATCCATCCCCTTACTCGCTCGGCTGTTGCCGCCCAGTGGTAGAATTGTAGATTCGGGAGGGCTAGACCCCCCCTGGTTTTTGTTTTTTGTAGGACCTTCTTTGGGATCCTAGCATTTTTACCCCCCCATACGAACGCCATGATAAGCTTGTCCAGCGCTTTGAAAAAGGCCTTGGGGATGTAGATCGGAATGGATCTAAACAGGAAGAGGAACCTGGGCAGTACGTTCATTTTGATCGTCTGGACTCTCCCCGCGAGGGAGAGCGGGTGTGTGTTCCATCTTTGCAGGTCCTTTTTAACTTCCTCCGTCAGGCTGGTGAGGTTCCATTTGTGGATCCCTTTCCAGTCATGGGCTATTTGGATCCCCAGGTAGCGGAATTTATGTCGGGCTTGTTTGAACGGCAGCCCCTTTAGTGCTGCCCCCCCCCCCCCCCCCCCCCCCTTGCGGGTGTACTGGGAAGATCTCGCTTTTGCTCATGTTGAGTTTGTAGCCCGAGAAGGCTCCAAACTCTTTCAGGAGCGCGATGATTCCGTCCATGCTGCTTTGTGGGTCCGAGATATAGAGGAGCAGATCATCCGCATAGAGTGAGACTCTGTGCTCTCTACCTCCCCTTCGGATCCCCCTCCAATTTTTTGCTGCCCTGAGCGCGATTGCTAGCGGTTCGATTGCTAGTGCGAACAGCAGCGGAGACAGTGGGCATCCTTGTCTGGTGCCCCTGTGCAGCTGGAAGTATTGGGAGTTGGTATTGTTGGTCTGTACACTCGCCATGGGGGCGTTGTATAGGAGCTTTACCCAAGCAGTGAACCCTGTTCCAAGCCCGAACCGCTCCAGTACCTCTATGAGGTATTTCCATTCGACTCTGTCGAAGGCCTTTTCTGCGTCCAGGGAGACGATCACCTCTTGTGTTCTCTCCCCGGAGGGGGTCATTATCACGTTCAGCAGGCGCCTGATGTTCGCGGTAAGCTGTCTACCTTTGACGAAGCCCGTCTGGTCCTCTGTGACCACCTCAGGTACACAGTCTTCTAGCCTTTTGGCTAGGATTTTGGCCAGTATTTTGGCGTCTGCGTTCAGCAGAGATATGGGTCTGTATGACCCACATTCCGTTGGGTCTTTGTCTTTCTTAGGTATCAGCGAGATTGAGGCCT
This sequence comes from Scyliorhinus canicula, assembly GCF_902713615.1. NCBI lineage: Eukaryota > Metazoa > Chordata > Chondrichthyes > Carcharhiniformes > Scyliorhinidae > Scyliorhinus > Scyliorhinus canicula. The sequence goes on from NC_052150.1 coordinate 203,832,690, forward strand.
GTGCTAACGTGGGTGGCAGTGTGCCCCTAGCTAGCGAGTCTGTGAACATCTCCCGCAGGTGCGGGGCCAGCGCTGTCGCGAATTTTTTGTAGAAGTCCGCCGGGAATCCGTCCGGTCCCGGCGCCTTCCCCGTCTGCATGGAGCTAATGCTCTCCATGATCTCTCCCAGTGCTAGTGGTGCTTCCAGATCCCGTTTTCTGCCCTCTCCCACGACTGGTATGTCCAGTCCATCAAGAAACCGGTTCATCCCAGCCTTCCCCGTTGGGGGCTCTGAGGTGTACAGCTCTTGGTAGAAGGCCTTGAAGGTTTTGTTGATCCTCTCTGGTTCTGTTTCCCACGTGCCTCTGGTACCTCTGATTTGCGCAATTTCTCTGCTGGCTGCCTGCTTTGTCAGGATCAAATGATCTGGTACATGCTGGAGAAAAGAAGCCAGTCACTCCACATAGTGGGGATGCTTACTTTGTTAACCTGGCTTATCCTCAGTGGGAATGAGAGGAGCAGATGTACAAGGATTACTAGCCTAGGGCATTCAAACTACCCATTCTAACCCAGCCTCAAAGAAACGGGCAGCATTGCTGCTTTGAAGATTTTTATTGCAGAGTGCAATCAATATAACAGGCAAATAGCCTTTTTCTACTTCAGCATTTGTCTATTTACTACACTTCTTTGCAGGTTATAATTGAACGGTAGAAGATAGTGGGAGTTAAATTCAACAAAATCAATGGTACTGACTATTCAGCTGGGTGTACAATGGATGGAAAATGCACAAGTATCCGATATGCACTGATGCCCGGGGTGAATTCTACCCCTGTGGGCTGGCAGGCAGGAAGTCTGACAAAATGGCTCATTAGGATGTTGGAGCTGGGCCTTCCTACTGCTGTGCTATTTTGGGAGCAGAGGCAAAAGTGACAGACAACTGCCCACTAAGAGCCCAATAGAGCAAGTTATTGGCCAATTAAGGGCCTCTTCTGCCAGTGCAGGCAGGGCTCTCCTTTCTTGGGCACACTTCAGCTCATGTAGGGGCTCACTGATGGCAAAGGCCAACCCAGTGGCACAGGTCCGCCTGCCTTATCGATGCTGGACCTGGACAGCTGACACCAGAGCCCCCAGCTACCTCATCGAGGGTGCACAGACATTGATGCGTTCTCTTCCTCTAGGTGCAGCCCCAGCGATGGCCATCCACTGATTGGCAGGCCTTGTGAGGCAGGCCACAGTCCTTGCTAAAAGAACAGCCCTGGTAATAACCAATTAGTTGGCTGCCACCAGCAAAGATCAGCTCCGGGGCCTGCTACCTTCTAAAGTGGGGTGGTTTCCCACAGCATCCGCCCACCCTTTCCCAATCTGCTTTCACTCCTGCTTTCAGTGCGACAGTGGGACTCCCGCCTTTTGCACAGAATTCCACCTTATATTTTTACCGTGGTCTGGTTTCAATTTGTGGGATTAATGAGACAATCTAATTAAAACATAAATAAGAGCAAAGCACTGCAGATGCTGGAAATCTGAAATACAAACAGAAAATGCTGGATAAACCCAGCAGGTCTGGCAGCATCTGTGGAGAGAGAAAGTGTCTAAATGACCCTTCTACAGAACTGAAGGGCACAATTTCATAACAGAGTCCCACTTTGGATACATTTAGCAGAGTGCTTCCCGGCACTTGCAACCCAGCCGAGGCCGCACTTAGATTCACTTCCTGCACTAACGAGCACAGCTCACCAGTGCAGGAAAGGCACCCAGATCTCTCAACCCCCCCAACTTACCAATCAGGCAGGGTCTCCAAGGCGAGGCCATTCGATCCCGCGCCTTGATTAACTCCGACGAAGACTTATATATATATATATATATATATAAAGGTGAATAATATTTGATCAATTTAGTAGTTTTTTGAGGATATAAATAATGGGGTATGTAGAGGGGAATCAGTAGATGTAGTATACCTGGATTTCCAAAAGACATTTAATAGGGTGTTGCAAAGAAACATTAATTGGTAAGATAAGGGTTCATAGAGTTGGGGATAATATATGAACATGGATAAAGGATTGGTTAACATATAGAAAACACAGAGTGGCCATAAAAGGAGCCTTTTCAAGTTGTAAAACAGTGAATAATAGAATGCCGCAAGATCAGTGCCGGAGCCTCAGCTATTTAAAATACATATTAATGACAATTTGATGAAGAGGCTGATGAGACCATCAATTCACGCGACACGTGGTTAGAAGTGAACAGTGGTTTTAATCGTCTTACAACAGAGCCTGCCTGTGACAAGATGAACTCCAGATGAATTGGCAGGCAGGCTCTCAGCATCAACCTTTATACTTCCAGTTAGGGGGAAGAGCCGTGGGTGGAGCCAAGGGTGGAGCCCAGTACAAACTCCCGTACACTCCCAGTGCATCTCCCCCTAGTGGCAGAGCAGCGCAACTGCTCGTGTGCCGAGCTTACAGAGACATAGTACAACATGTGGAATACAGTGTGAATTACGCTACTGTGATTCACCACAGAGGCAGAGAATAATGTATCTATGTTGCTGATACCAAGCTCGGTGGAAAGGTAAGCTATTGGGAGGAAACAGAGAGACTGCGAAGCGATAGGTTAGGTGAGTGGGCAGCAAATGGCAGATGGAGTGTAATACAGGGAAGTGTGATGTTATTCACTTCGGTCATCAGAAAAAAGCTGAAATGTTTTTAAAGGTGAGAAACCTGTAAGTCTTGATGTTCAAAGCGACCTGGGTGTGTTCTTACTAGGAATGCAGATAATTTTCATGCAAATACAACAAGCAATTAGAAAGGAAAATGTCTTGTTGACCTTTATTTGGAGTATAAGATTGAAGAAGTACAGTTGCACAAGGTGTGGTGAGATTGTATCTGGAGCACTGTGTGCAGTTTTGGTCACTACATTTAAAAAATTACACTGGAGCTGGTGTAGTGAAGTTTGACTAAATTGGTCCATGAGATGAGGGGGCTGTCCTACGATGATAGGCTGGGTAAATTGGGCTTATATTGTCTGAAGTTGAGAAGAATGAGAGGCGATTTCATTGAAACCTAAGGAATTCTGAAGGGGTTTGATAGAGTGGATGCCGAGAGATTGTTTTCATTTGTCGTGGAATCTAAAACAAGGCGGCCAAATCTCAGGATAAGGGGCCAATCGCTTAGGACTGAGGTGAAGAGAAATTGCTTCACTGGAACCCAGATGGTTTTGGATGCTCCATCGCTGAATAAATTTCAGGCTGGGGTAGACAGATCTTTGGCCTCAGAAAATTCAGGGATAGTGGGAGGGGACGGGAAAGGGAGTTGAAGATCAGCCATGAGGTCTACTCTTGCTCCTATTTCTTGTGTTCTTAAAAGCAGGTCCTGCTGAAGATGCCTATAAGATCCTGATGGGTCTTGACAGGGTGGGTGTGGAGAGGGTGTTTCCTCTTCTGGGAGAATCTCGAACTAGGGGGCACAATTTTATTTAAGACAGAGATGAGGAGAAATGTCTCCGAGGATTGAGAGTGTTTGGAACTCTCTTCCTCCAAAGGCGGTAGGAAGGCGGGTCTTTGAATATTTTGAAATGAAAATGAAAATCGCTTATTGTCACGAGTAGGCTTCAATGAAGTTACTGTGAAAAGCCCCTAGTCGCCACATTCCGGCGCCTGTCCGGGGAGGCTGGTACGGGAATCGAACGATGCTGAAGGCCTGGTTGGTCTGCTTTAAAAGCCAGCGATTTAGTCCAGTGAGCTAAACCAGCCCCTATAGAATTTTTAAGGCAGAGCTGGTAGATTCTTGATTAACAAGGGGGTGAAAGGTGATCAGGGGTAGGCAGGATGTCGGGTTGAGGTTACAGATCAGATCAGCCAAGATCTTATTGAATGTTGGAGCAGGCCTGAGGGGCTTGCTCCTGCCCCTAATTTGTACGTACATATGTTTGCACAGCTGCACAATCTCACCAAAGCCAGCTAGTTAAAACAAGCGGAGAAAGTTGACACTCAGCTGAGCCAATCAGAGGGTCGGCAGAGTTGTCTTGAAAGCAGCCCCATCGGGAGAGCGTGAGAGTGCCTATAGATGAGATACCCTCAGATGATACATCATTCTTTTAGTCATTTGTGGTCGCCGGCAATGTTCCTCGTTGCTCATCCCTAATTACCTGTGAGAAGATGATGGTGAGCTGTCATTTTTAACTGCGGTAGTCCCATGTTGTGTAGGTACCATGCTTTTAGGGAGTGACCATTTGTGGCCATAGCTGCCAGGCCATCGGGGGGAGGGGGAGGGGGCATGGGAGAATAAACAAAACGTGCCTCGACGACCTCCTGATCAAGGCTGCTTCCAATGACCTGTTGACTTTGTCACAGGCTGAGGCCCATCCACAACCTGGCACCAAGCCTCTAGTTAATTGCCACTAACAGGTTACCTGCTAGTTAATTATCACTAACATTCGCCTTCGCCTGCTTGCTTTTAACCACTTACATATTAAGCAGCTTATTTAGTACAGTTTGAGCTGCTTGATCCGATCTAATTGCCCTTTGAAGTTGGATATCATTTGCAGATTTCACCACTTTATAGTTGGTTTTAAATCTTCAGAGTGTATGCTCAGAATCAAGCGTTCAGCCCATCATGCCTGTGGAGGCACTTTGAAAATACGGTCCAATTAGTTCCACTCCCCTGTTCTTTTCCCCATAGCTTTATGCATTTTTGAATTCCATATTGAATGTTTGAGGCCATGCGTTCCATGTCAGAACAACAGCGATGGGTCCAAGTCACTTCTGTACTTGATGTAAATGCAAAACAATAATCTTAACACCAAGTCATGGGACAGCCCACCCAGTGCTTCTCGCAACCCTGACATAACTCGTCTAATCAGCGCATGTTGCTTTTGACCCAACTTCTTGACCTGAATCCCAATTCATTTTGTGTCTTATCATCCAGCACCTGTCCAGAGATTTCTGGAAGTCTAGATACAGTAAATTATAAGGTTTTTTCTTGGACTGTCGATTCGTCAGAGAAGGCAAGGACGTTATTATGCAGTTTCTTCTCTTTGAAACCATGTTGACGGCTGTTCACTAGCTTCCTGTTGTACTGATAATTCAAAAGTTTATTTATGACAATTGATTTCCCTGTTTGCATGGATGACTGCAGCACTAATGAATCTGCACCTTCCTGAGTCTGTTTCTATCTTCCCGTTTCTTTGAAAAGGGGAAGCAGATTAACCTGCTTCTGTTCTCTTCGAATCTCCCCCACACCTGCGGCTGGATTCTCTGACCCCCCCCCCGCCGGATCGGAGAATCGGCGGATGCTGGCATGAATTCCGCCCCCGCCGGCTGCCGAATTCTCCGGCACCGGATATTCGGCGGGGGCAGGAATCGCGCCGCGCCTGTCGGCGGGCCTCCCCCCGGCGATTCTCCGGCCCGCGATGGGCCGAAGTCCCGCTGCTGTTATGCCTGTCCCGTCGGCGTGAATTAAACAAGGTATTTACCGGCGGGACCAGGCAGCGCGGGCGGGCTCCGCGCGGGGCGATCTGGCCCCGGGGGGGGGTGCCCCCACGGTGTCCTGGCCCGCGATTGCCGCCCACCGATCCGCGGGCAGGACTGTGCCGTGGGGGCACTCTTTTCCTTCCGCGTCGGGCATTAGCCTCCGCGATGGCCGACGCGGAGGTGACTCCCCCCCAACCGCGCATGGGCGGCGGTGACGTAAGCAGTCGCTGACGCTCCCGCGCATGCGTGGACTTCCGCCAGTCGGCGGAGTCCCTTCAGCCCTGGCTGGCGTGTCGCCAAAGGCCTTTCCCGCCGCCCGGCGGCGCGCCAACCACTCCGGCACGGGCTTAGCCCCTAAAGGTGAGGGCTTGGCCCCTAAATGTGCGGAGGATTCCGCACCTTTGAGGCAGCCCGACGCCGGAGCGGTTCACGCCACTCCTTCCCGCCGAGACCCCCCGCCCCACCGGGTAGGGGAGAATCCAGCCCCTGGTCCTACTCTAATATGGGGGAATGGGTTGCTACCACCATCACCACCCTTTAGGGGAAGGGCACTCTCTGATCTGCAGACAGTAGCCCCAAATGATCAGACTTCCCCCTTCCTTCTTGCTCTTTAAAGATTTCATTTTTTTAAAATTGAGCTGCTCCCTCCAGCCTGGCTGCCCCGCCAAACATTTTATGGTGTGGGCAGCGCATTATCAAGGCCAATTGGATTAGTGACAAGTCTCATTGACCCTTGATGACACTGCCGATTTTGGTGCCTGTTCGCCACTTGGGGAGAGGTCGCAGGTGAGTGGGAAGGTGGTGCCATGCCCAGTGGAAACACGTAAAATGCAGGCCTGGATCTTTAGGTGATGGGACCTGGAGACCTATGCCTGTGGCAGTATAGCTCCAGGCAGGGCCACCTGAGCTAAACAGGTCAAAAGATAGAAACCGGGTTAAAGGCAGTCTTTCCAGTTAAGGGTTCCTAAGTAAGGCTTCTAGCCCACACACCTAAAAATGTGTTTTGTTATGGAAACAACCCAGACAGAAATTTGCAAGGAAGAGGGAGGTCTCCAACAGCCAGAGGGACAGAAGCTACATGTTAATTATCTCTCTGGTGTGAGCCCATAGCAGCTGGCTTCAATGCTGCCTTACTGACTCTGGCACTCGGCGGTGCTTTAACGATGACTGCAGCTTGAGAAGTGGCAGACTGCTGTGGCTCATTAAAGGGCACATGTAGTGCCTGTGGTCACCGACCTTTAAGAGCTCCGATCTGGGAGGGCCTGATGGCACACTGCAACAATTTGACACTGGCTTGGGCAATATGGACCGGTTAACTTTCCGGCATCAGGGTGTGTGTTTTGCCCACACATGCTGTCATCCTGTGAGAGAGCAACATGTTCCATTTCCATTACATGGCTATTGCTGCTGTTGGGCTGTGGCTCAACACTCCAACAGACCTGCAGGAAAGCAGGTTGTAAGATACCTGCGATCTTAAAGAGATTCTGAACCCATTTTAGCCTCCCAGTCTATCTGAAAGAAGAGATGGTTGAGCCCAACAGCCTGCATGAACCCAGCGCGAGTAACCCAGTCATTTTGAAGAGGTCTGTTAAAATGTTTCACACATCATAAGAAATTTACAAATGTATCAGATAGTTACCTTCCACAATTTATAGAAGAATACGATGGGCACAATTTACCGGCTGGGTCCCGTCAGAATTGAGGCAAGATCCGGCCGGTATATCCCGGGAGAGGCCTCCCCTGGGATTCCCAACGGCTGTTACGCCTTATAAGATCTAATCACTTAGCTATGCTGATGCCGGATGGAACGGCCACACGGCCATCTATAGCCGTTGCCGAGGAGACCAGACCCGAGCGTCGATTCGTACTGGTCCCTGCAAGCGGCAACCAGGCGTACCGGCACTTGGTGGGGGGGGTCCCCAGGCGATCGGAGGCCCCCGGGTGGGGGGTCCCCAGGCGATCGGAGGCCCCCGGGTGGTCAGCCTCCAGGCATGTTGGCACCCTGGCAGTGCCACCTGGGTGCTAGGCTGGCACTGCCAGGGTGTCACAGTTGCACTGCCGGACTGGCAGGGGCAATGCCAAGGTGCCAATTGCCCGCCAGTATGTGGTGGGGTGAATTGGGGCGTTGGGGGTCCGGGGGTTGCGTCAGTGGGTGACGAGAGATTAGGGCTCCATTTAAAAATGGTGACCCGATCTCTTCATCGGAGCTCCTCAGTGCAGGAAATGAGTCAAAGCGCAGCCTCATGGGACGGGGTTCCCAGCTGGAGCCCGAAATAGCAACAGAGTGCCAATGATCCCGCTAACCCGGGGACAACGGACTCCGATTTATCTTTTAGTTTGATTGTGCCAAATATTTGCACTTTTGATGGTTTGGTGGGTCAGATGGAATCCCACATCCTAACCCTTCTTCCTGACCATACTAAGGAGTTTGACATCATGTTGTGAGTGATGAAGTCTTGATTCCCTGTCTGCAATGAGTTAACTGATGGAACAAAATGTGGGGGGTAGGGGTGAAAACATAAAATAGGGGACAACATTTTGGTCTTTTAATTTTTGGTGGTCTCCTTTTTGAGAGAGTACCTCGGTCCTAGTTAGTGTTCTGAATGAATGCTTGAGCTAGTCCACTGAAAATGTTCATTTTTTTAAAAAGCCGTCCTTGGGCTGTGGGTGTCCCTGGCTCCGCCAATGTTTGTTGCCCACCTCTGATTGTCCTTGACAGGGTGGTGGCGAGCCACATTCCTCAACCGCTGCAGTCCACGTGGTGTAGGTACATCCACTGTGTTGTTAGGAAGGGAGTTCTTGGATTTTGGCCCAGCTACACTGTTGCACGGCACGCTTTTTAATTTGAATAAATGGGAGCATGCAAAAGCACAGAAGTGGTGTTTCCAGATTTCACCTCATGCTGTGCATTGCACACTCCGATTGGTTAATGTTCATTCAGTGACCTATAAACAATTACCATGCTGTAACTGAACCACCTTTATCTTGTTTTCTAATGTTTACGGGTGATATATTAACGTGGAGCTACCTTTGAGATGATTATTTAAAAAATTGAATGTGACATTTTTAATAAAAAATTGCAGTGTGGTTTTGCTAGCTGATAGTAATGTTATTTCTCGTGCGTTCTGACTGAAAAGTGAAAAAAAATAGCATGAGGCCACACCACTTCATCAAACGAAGCAATTTAGATTTAGAACAGTACAGCACAGAACAGGCCCTTCGGCCCTCGATGTTGTGCCGAGCAATGATCACCCACTCAAACTCACGTATCCACCCTATACCCGTAACCCAACAACTCCCCCTTAACCTTACTTATTATAACACTACGGGCAATTTAGCATGGCCAATCCACCTAACCCGCACATCTTTGGACTGTGGGAGGAAACCGGAGCACCCGGAGGAAACCCACGCACACACGGGGAGGACGTGCAGACTCCGCACAGACAGTGACCCAGCCGGGAACCGAACCTGGGACCCTGGAGCTGTGAAGCATTGATGCTAACCACTATGCTACCGTGCTGCCCACATTGTTTAAATATTCTTTAACAGCACTCGGTGTTAAACGAGAGGGTTGTGCGCAGTGCTGTTTGTTTCTTTTTCTTTATTATGGAAAGGCAGATTACGATGTAAAGTTAACACGTATGGGATTACGCGTAGTGTCTTGAGATGGATAGAAAGCTGGTTAGCAGACAGGAGGCAAGAAGTTGGAATAAATGGATCTTTTTCTGATTGGCAGGCAATGACTAGTGGGGTACCGCAGGGATCTGTGCCAGGACTCCAACTGATCACATTACATATTAATGATTTGGACAAGGGAACTAAATGTATTATCTCCAAATTTGCAGATGATACAAAGTTGGGTGGGAGAGTGAGCTGTGAGGAGGATGCAGAGATGCTTTAGCAGGATTTGTACAGGCTGAGTGAGTGGGCACATGCATGGCAGATGCAGTATAATGTGGATAAGTGTGAGTTATCCGCTTCGGTAGCAAATATAGGAAGGCAGACTATTATTTGAATGGATGTAAATTGAGAGAGGTGGATTCTCAGCGAGACCTTGGTGTCCACATGCATCATAGAACATAGAACATTACAGCGCAATACGGGTCCATCGGCCCTCGATGTTGCGCCGACCTGTGAAACCACTCTAAAGCCCATCTACACTATTCCCTTATCGTCCATATGTCTATCCAATGACCATTTGAATGCCCTTAGTGTTGGCGAGTCCACTACTGTTGCAGGCAGGGCATTCCACGCCCTTACTACTCTATGAGTAGTCTCTGAGTCCCTGAAAGTAAGCGCGCAGGTATAGCAGGCAGTAAAGAAGGCAACTGGGATGTTGGCCTTCATAGCGAGAGTATTTGAGTATAAGAATAAAGATGTTTTACTGCAATTCTATTGGGCGTTGATGAGGCCACACCTGGAGTATTGTGTGCAGTTTTGGTGCCCTTACCTGAGGCAGGATGTTATTGCTATGGAGGGAGCGCAGCGAAGATTTGCCAGGCTGATTCCTCCGATGACGGGACTGTCATATGAGGAGAGACTAAGTCGATTCGGATTATATTCATTGGAGTTTAGAAGAATGAGAGGGGATCTCATAGAAACTTCCAAAATTCTAACAGGATTAGACAGGGTAAATTCAGAAAGAATGTTTCCGCTGGAGGGGGAGTCCAGAACTAGGGATCATAGTTTGAGGATAGAAACATAAAAAACAAGATCAGGAGGAGGACAGTCAACCCTTTGAGCTTGCTCTGCCCTTCATTATGATCATGGCTGATAATCAAACTCAATAGCCTAATCCCGCCTTCCCCCATATCTTTTGATCGCCTTCGCCCTAAGTTCTATATCTAACTGCTTCTTGAAAACGTACAAAGTTTTGGACTCAACCACTTACTGTGGTAACGAATTCCACAGACTCACCACTCTCTGGGTGAAGAAATGTCTCCTCATCTCTGTCCTAAATGGTCTACCCCGTATCCTCAGACTGTGACCCCTGGTTCTGGACACACCCACCATTGGGAACATCCTTCCTGTATCTACCCTGTCCAGTCCTTTTAGAATTTTATAGGTTCCTATGAGATCCCCCCTCATTCGTCTGAACTCCAGCAGATACAATCCTAAACGATTCAATCTCTTCTCGTATGTCAGTCCGCTATCCCAGGAGTCAGTTTAGTAAACCTTCCCTTCACTCCCTCTGTAGCTAGAACACCCTTCCTCAGATAAGGAGACCAAAACTGCACACAATATTCCAGGTGTAGCCTCGCTAAGGCTCTGTATAATTGCAGCAAGACATCCCTGCTCCTGTAATCAAATCCTCTCGCACTGAAGGCCAACATACCATTTGCCTTCTTTACTACCTGCTGTACCTGCAGCTTACCTTTGGTAACTGGTGTACGAGGACACCCAGGTCTTGTTGCACGTTCCCCTCTCCTAATTTATGGCCATTCAGATAAAAGCCTACCTACTTGTTTTTGCTGCCAAAGTGGATAACCTCGCATTTATCCAAATTATACTGCCTCTGCCATTCATTTGCCCACTCACTCAACTTGTCCAAATCACACTGAAGGATCTCGGTATCCTCCTCACAGCTCACCCTCCCACCCAACTTGGTATCATCTGCAAATTTGGACATATGTCCTTTTGTTCCCTCATCTAAATCATTAATAGATATTTTGAATAGCTGGGGTTCCAGCACCGATCCCTGCAGTACCCCACTAGTCACTGCTCTCCAATTTGAAAAAGCCTGTTAATTCCTACTCTTTGTTTCCTGGCCACCAACCAGTTTTCTATCCATCTCAATACACTACCCCCAATCCCATGTGCTTTAATTTTACACGCTAATCTTTTATCCGGGATTTTGTCAAAAGCCTTCTGAAAGTTCAAATACACCACATCCACTGGTTACCCTTCATCAATTCTACTAGTTCCATCCTCGAAGAATTCCAGTAGATTTGTCAAGCATGATTTTCCCTCCATAAATCCATGCTGACTCTGTCTGATCCTGCCACTTTTTTCTAAGTGCTCTGCTATAAAATCTTTGCTAATGGATTCTAGTATTTTCCCCACTACTGGCGACAGGCTTACTGGTCTATAATCCTCTGCTTTCTCTCGAACTCCCTTTTTAAATAGTGGAGTTACATTAACCATGCTCCAACCTGCAGGAACTGTTTTGCAGTCTATAGAATGCTAGAAGATGACTACCAATGCATCCACTATTTCTAGAGCCACCTCCTTCAGTACCCTGGGATGTAGATCATCAGGCCCTGGGGATTTATCAGCCTTCAATCCCATCAATTTCCCCAACACCATTTCTACACTGATAGTTATCACCTTCAGTTCCTCCTTCTCACTAAACCTGCATTCCCCAACATTTCTGGTATCTTATTTGTGTCCTCTTTGTGAAGACAGAACCAAAATATGCATTCAGTTGCTCAGCCATTTCTTTGGGCAAAGGCGTAAACCTTTTAGGACTGAGGTGAGGAGAACTTTCTTCACCCAGAGAGCAGTGGAATTCGCTACCACAGAAAGTAACGTTGTGTAATTTCAAGAAGGAAATAGATATAGCTCTTGAGGCTAAACAGATCAAGAGATATGGGAGGAAGGCAGGATCAGGGTATTGAACCTGATGATAAACCATGATCATAATGAATGTCAGAGCAAACCCGAAGGGCCAAATGGCCTCCTCCTGCTCCTATTTTCTATATTTCTATGTTTCTTCTCTTCACGTTTTCCGTTGTTCTTTGTTCTTATGACTAACTTTCCAAAAGACACAAGCAGTCAACACACGTCATTGTAACTTTCCCTCGCGGGAAACTGCCAGGGGCTGTTTAGCACAGGGCTAAATCACTGGCTTTGAAAGCAGACCAAGGCAGGCCAGCAGCATGGTTCAATTCCCGAACCAGCCTTCCCGAACAGGCACCGGAATGTGGCGACTAGGAGCTTTTCACAGTAACTTCATTGAAGCCTACTTGTGACAATAAGCGATTTTCATTTCATTTCATTCAGTGCATATGCACCTGTGATAAAATATCCTGAAAAGTTGAAAGGTCAATTTTATGAGTTAGAATCTTTGCTGCTGGAGTGCCAAGATCAGGTGAATTCATCATCCTTGGTGATTTGGCAGAGGTCATCAGGCCTGCATAGGAGGGCGTTTATAATGCAAAATGAATGGGAACAGCCTTCTACTGATGGAGACGTGTGAGAGCATGACCTCCTCATTACCAACACTATTCTGCCTGCCAAACTCCAGTAAGACACCCAGGACACACTCTTGCTCTAAGAACTACATTCTTGACAGAAGGGAGGACAGGCAGGGTATCAGGACACACAGTACAACATTGCACTTGGGCTCTGTGTCCAGGCGTTAACCCGAGGAATTACAGGATTGCTACAGAGAAAGTAGGTAAACATACTTCAGAACTGAATTGGCTGGCAAGCATTCATAACACGGAGTAATGATGCAGGAGTACTCCTGTTTATCATTTACAGTCTCCATGCTGCCAATAATAAGGGGATAGTCACTGAATATATTCTGCACTCAACACCCTGGAGGATATAAAATGGAACAGCTAAGGCTGAGGTATGATTGCTTTCTTCACTAATGCTTATGTACAACCCTCATTAGGGCCACCTAGTTCCAGCTAAACTAAACATTGATTCTCAATATTTTCATAACACTTTGTTTACCATGGAACCAGGCTTAGTGTTATCTCTTGTGATTTTATTTAGCATTCTTTGTTCGCTATAACCTGTCAGGAAGGAGTACAGGTGTTGGTTGGCAAGGTGGGGGGGGGGGGGGGGGGGGGGGGGGGTGATGGGCCGATAAGGGGGGTAAGAAAAATTAAATTGTAACAGCTACTGATTGGATTGCCAGAATCATTTCACACAGCACAGACATCTATTATTACAGTTGCAATATTGGTAATAACAATTGACATGTATGAAGGCTGAAAAGGAAGGAGCTGGATTTGTCTGGTAGCATAAGAAGGACAAAGGTGCACTATGAGAATGCACAACCTTTCAACAATAGCAGTGACAATGAAGAAGCTGGCTGAGTCGATTGATCTGAGTGATATAAGATCTACATCTAATTCCTTCTTGAAATTACACAATGTTTTGGCCTCCAGTGCTTTCTGTGGTAGTGAATTCCGCAGATTCACCACTCTCTGGGTGAAGACATTTCTCCTCACCTCAGTCCTAAAAGGTTTTACTCCTCATCCTCAAACTATGACCCCTAGTTTAAGGGGCATCTTGACAAATACATGAATAGGATGTAAATAGAGGGATACGGATCCCGGAAGTGTAGAAGGTTTTAGTTTAGACAGGCAGCATGGTCGGCACAGGCTTGGAGGGCCAAAGTGCCTGTTCCTGTGCTGTACTTTTCTTTGTTCCTTGTTCTTCGTAATTCTGGACTTCCCCACAATGGGGAACATTCTTTCTGAATCTACTCTGTCTAACCCTGTTAGAATTCAATGCATATTTATGATTCCCCCCCCCCCCCTCACTCTTCTAAACTCCAATGAATATAATCCTAACCGACTTAGTCTCTCCTCATATGACAGTCCTGCCAGGTAATCAGCCAGGTAAATCTTCGCTGCACTCCCTCCATAGCAAGAACACCCTTCCTCAGATAAGGACACCAAAATTGCACACAGTACCCCAGGTGTGGCCTCACCAATGCCTGATACAATTGCAGTAATACATCTCTATTCCTATACTCAAATCCTCCAGCTATGAAGGCCAACATACCATTTGCCTTCTTTGCTGCCTGCTATACCTGCGCACTTACTCTCAGGGCACGAGGACAGCAAGGTCTCGCTGAGTATCCACCTCTCTCAATTTGCACCCTTTTAAATAATAATCTGCCTTCCTATTTTTGCTACCGAAGTGGATGACCCCACCTTGATCCACATTATACTGCATCAGCCATGCATTGGCTCATTGACTCAGCCTGTCCAAATCTGCTGAAGCATCTCTGCAGCCTCCTCACAGCTCACCCTCCCACCCAACTTTATATCATCTGCAAATTTGGAGATAATCCATTTAGTTCTCTCATCCAGATCATGACTATATAATGTGAACAGGATTTCTTGTGATGTTGGAAACGCAGCAAGTGAGTTGTGCACAGCAAGACCCCACACAGATACCTAAGGGATAAGAAAAAAGCTTTGTCTTGGAATAAACCTTGGTGGGCAGGTAAAAGTCCTTCAGTCCTTCCAACCCATTCCATACAATTGTGATAACTTACATATCTCAACTTAACTCTTCGCCTTACCCAAGAAAATGTAATATCGTGGGAGAGGCGAGTGATCTGTGCTGGGTCCCTTCTTATTTGTCATTTATATAAACAACATAGATGACTATGTGGGGGTAGGATCAGTAAGATTGTGGATGACATGAAGATTTTCCGGGTAGTTAACAGTGAGGCTGAGAGTCTTGGGTTACAGGAAGATATGGACGGGATGGTCAAATGGGCAGAAAAGTGGCAGATGGAATTTAACCCTGAAAAGTGTGAGGTGATACACTTTGGAAGGAGTGATCTGACAAGGAAGTATTCAGTGAATGGCCTCACACTGGGAACAAAGAAATCTTGGCATGTTTGTCCATAGATATCTGAAGGCAGAAGGGTGGTGAAAAAGGAATATGGGACACTTGCATTGATCAATCGAGGCATAGGTTCCAAAACCAGGGAGGTTGTGTTGGAGTTGTATAGAACATTGGTGAGGCCACAGCTGGAGAGCTGTTCCAGTGCAATTCTGGTCACATTATAGGAAGGATGTGATTGCACTGGAGCGGGTGCAGAGGCGTTCCACCAGGATGTTGGCTGGAATGGAACATTTTTAGTTATGAAGCGAGGTTGGATCGGCTTTGATTGTTTATGCTGGAGCAGAGAAGACTGAGGGGCGACCTGAGCGAGGTGTACAGGATTATAAGGGGCATGGACAGGATGGATAGGGAGCAGCTGCTCCCCTTAGTTAAAGGGTCAATTATGAGCGGACCAAGTTCAAGGTGAGGGGCAGGAGGTTTAAGGGGGAATGTGAGCAAAAATCTTTTTACCCAGAGGGTGGCGATGGTCTGGAATGCACTGCCTGGGAGGATGGTAGAGGCGGGTTGACTCACATCCTTTAAAAAGTACCTGTGTGAGCACTTGGCACGTCATAACATTGGCTATGGGCCAAGTGCTGGCAAATGGGGTATTAGGTAGACAGGTCAGGTGGTTTTCATGTGTCGGTGTAAACTCGATGGGTCAAAGGGCATTGCACTGTGTGGTTCTATGATTCTGCGATATGTTCTTCAGTTAGTCTGCAGGCACTTAGAGACCTGTCAACTTTCCAGTAATAACAGACCCAGCAAGATAAATTAAAGTAGCTCGTGGTGTCCCCCAGGAATCCATGTTGGGCCCACAATTGTTCACAATTTACATAGATGATTTGGAGTTGGGGACCAAGGGCAATGTGTCCAAGTTTGCAGATGGCACTAAGATGAGTGGTAAAGCGAAAAGTGGAGACGATACTGGAAGTCTGCAGAGGGATTTGGATAGGTTAAGTGAATGGGCTAGGGTCTGGCAGATGGAATACAATGTTGACAAATGTGAGGTTATCCATTTTGGTAGGAATAACAGCAAACGGGATTATTATTTAAATGATAAAATATTAAAGCATGCTGCTGTGCAGAGAGACCCGGGTGTGCTCGTGCATGAGTCACAGAAAGTTGGTTTACAGGCGCAACAGGTGATTAAGAAGGCAAATGGAATTTTGTCGTTCATTGCTAGAGGGATGGAGTTTAAGACTAGGGAGGTTATGCTGCAATTGTATAAGGTGTTAGTGAGGCCACACCTGGAGTATTGTGTTCAGTTTTGGTCTTCTTACTTGAGAAAGGACGTACTGGCACTGGAGGGTGTGCAGAGGAGATTCACTAGGTTAATCCCAGAGCTGAAAGGGTTGGATTACGAGGAGAGGTTGAGTAGACTGGGACTGTACTCATTGGAATTTAGAAGGATGAGGGGGGATCTTATAGAAACATTTAAAATTATGAAGGGAATAGATCGGATAGATGCGGGCAGGTTGTTTCCACTGGCAGGTGACAGCAGAACTAGGGGACATAGCCTCAAAATAAGGGGAAGTAGATTTAGGACTAAGTTTAGGAGGAACTTCTTCACCCAAAGGGTTGTGAATCTATGGAATTCCTTGCCCAGTGAAGGAGTTGAGGCTCCTTCCTTAAATGTTTTTAAGATAAAGATAGATAGTTTTTTGAAGAATAAAGGGATTAAGGGTTATGGTGTTCGGGCCGGAAAGTGGAGCTGAGTCCACAAAAGATCAGCCATGATCTCATATAATGGCGGAGCAGGCTCGAGGGGCCAGATGGCCTACTCCTGCTCCTGGTTCTTATGTTCTTATGTAAATGCATTCACATTTAGTCGTCTGAAGAGGAGATGATGCACTCTCAACTCCACCAGAATTTGTGCACTCTCTGGGGTAGTTATTGAAGCCAATGCACTCAGGGGATGTGGTAGCATTGTGGTATTGTCAGTGGACTAGTAATCCAGAGACCCTAGGGAAATGCTCTGGGGACCCACCACAGCAGATGGTAGATGGTGGAATTTAAACTCAATAATAATCTGGGGCGAAATTCTCCGACCCCCCGCAGGGTCGGAGAATAACCCGCAGCCGCCGAAAATCCCGCCCCCGCCGTGACAGAAATTCTCCGCCATCCGGGAATTGGTGGGGGCAGGAAACACCACCCGCTGATTGGCGAGCCCACTGCTGCGATTCTCTGGCCCGTGATGGGCCGAAGTCCCGCCGCTGGAAGCCCTCTCCCGCCGCCATGGTTTGAACCACCCCTGGTGGCGGCGGGATTGGTGGCGCGAGCGGGCCCCCAGGGTCCTGGGGGGGCGCGGGGCGATCGGACCCCGGGGGGTGCCCCCACGGTGGCCAGGCCCGCGATCGGGGCCCACCGATCGGCGGGCAGGCCAGTGCTGTGGGGGCACTCTTTTTCTTCCGCCGCCGCACGGCCTCCACCATGGCGGAGGCGGAAGAGAATCCCCCAGCGCGCATGTGCCGGTGGTGACGTCAGCGGCAGCTGACGCCCCGGCGCATGCGCGAACCGGCGAAGGTCATTCGGCCAGCCCCGGCGGCGGGCGTCAAAGGCCGCTGGAGCCGGTTTGGGCGCCAGTCGGTGTGGTGCCAACCGCTCTGGCACGGGCCTAGCCCCTCAATGTGACGGCTTGGCCCCTAAAGGTGCGGAAAATTCCGCACCTTTGGGGAGGCCCGATGCTGGAGTGGTTGGCGCCACTCTGCTATGCCGGGACCCCCCGCCCCGCTGGGTAGGAGAGAATCCCGCCCCTGGTATCAAAATTTGAATGGTGGCTATAAATTGTCAATTGTCCCATTTGATTCACAAATGTCTTTTAGGAAAGGAAATCTGCTGTCTGGCCCTCATGTGACTCTAGACCCACAGCAATGTGGTTGACTCTTCACTGCCCTCTGAAATGGTCTAGCAAGCCACTCAGTTCCAGGTTAATTAGTGATGGGCAGCAAATGTTGGCAATTGCCTTTGATGCCCACATCCTTTGAAGGATTACAAAAAACTCCATTGACGTCAATGAAAATAAAAATGGGAAAGATACAAAATGGGCACTGACTCGCTATCACCCATTTCACACAAGATCCACCTCCCTGTAGTTAGATGATGGGTGGAATTTCCCTCCCCCTCTGTGGTGTGTTCGGTGGAACTTCTGGTCTTGCCTTAATCAACGGAGGTTCTCGTTAAACGCACCCCTCGCCACTGCAAAATCTACGGCATGAAAATGCCGCCCATAGTGATGGTTCTGGTGATGAGTTGATTACCATTTCTCAGCAGTGGAGTCCACATGAGGCGAGAACAATGTGGGGACTGCAAAAACGTCAGCCAGACTGTGGGGATCTCTGGTATTATTGCATTTTAGAGGAAGCTGAACAAATATTTGACAGAGGAAATGATTGAGGAGAATGAGAGTTTTTCAAAAAGCGAAGCCACTGTTGCAATGCAGCAGGCAACGGTGCACGATAAGGTTGTGCAAACAATTTTTAAAATTCTTTCATGAGATGTGGGTGTCGCTGGCTGGGCCAGCATTTATTGCCCATCCTTAATTGCCCTTGAGGGGGCACTTAAGAGTCTACCACATTGCTGTGGATCTGGAGGCCATGGTAAGGATGAAAGATTTCTTTCCCTAAAGGACATAGGTGAAGCAAATGTTTTTTTACAACAATCAACAATGGTTTCATGATCATCATTAGACTAACACTAAGCAATGTGGCAATGAGAAGATAATCTGCTTTGGTGAAAGTGGTTAATTATTAAGGCACAAGGGAAAGGGTTAAATATTAAGGCACCAGGGAGAACTGCCTGACTCTTCTTCAAAACAGTGCCATGGGATCTTTAGCGTCCACCTGAACGTGCAGATGAGACTTCATTTTAACATCGTCTTCAAAACATGGGGTGCGATTTACCGGCTCATCCCGTCGGAATTGGGAAGGAACGTTGCCGGTAGATCCCATGAGAAGCCAGGTTTCCCGACGGTCGTTACGCCCCGCAATTTCTAACGAAATCACGCGAAATATCGGGATCTGGATCCCGCCCACTATGGATGGGATCCAGACTTGCACCTGTGCAGGGAGTGCGACCTCAACAAGGCATTCCCTGCTGAGACCCGAAAAAATAAGAGTGTCGTTCGATAGGCGGCATGGTAGCATAGTGGTTAGCACTGGCGCTTCTCAGCTCCAGGGTCCCAGGTTCAATTCTCGACTTGGGTCGCTGTCTGTGTGGAGTCTGCACGTTCTCCCATGTCTGCGTGGGTTTACTCCGGGTGCTCCGGTTTCCTCCCGCAGTCCAAAGATGTGCAGGTTAGGTGGATTGGCAATCCTAAATTGCCCTTAGTGTCCAAAAGGGTTGGGTCAGGTTGCTGGGTTGCGGGGATGGAGTGGAGGTGTGGACTTAAGTGGGGTGCTGTTTCCGAGGGCAGGTGCAATCTCGATGGGCCAAATGGCCTCCTTCTGCACTGTAAATTCTATGAATTCTATGATTCTATAGTTGGGCCGTATCCGGCATTAAGAACGGGACTCTTTTTTTCGTTAGATTGCGCCCATGGTTTCTCTGACAGTGCTGCACTTCCTCAGTGCTTAATTAGACTGTCAGTTCAGATTCCATACTGGAAAACTGGCTGAAATTTTGGTCAAATCCGTCAATGCAAAAAGCAGGAAGAGAGGCAGGGTTCCATGTGTAACTCCTGGACAGCACTGAAGTGGCGAATCTCAGCCACGTTGAGCGGTGAGGGAGGTGATAATTGCCTCATTTGAAAGAGGGTCAAATATCCATGGCCCCCAAATCGCTAGGGGTTCTGTTCTGCCGGCACAAGTGTGATAGATGGGAATCCTCATGTGACTAGGCCTTCGCCAGAAATCACCCCCACCCCTATCATACAGCCCCCATCTGGTTTAGCTCTGTGGGCTAGACAGTTGGTTTGTAATGCGGAACGAGGCCAGCAGCGCGGGTTCAATTCCTGTACCGGCTGACCCGAACAGGCGCCTGAATGTGGCAGCTAGGGGCTTTTCACAGTAACTTCATACTTGTGCCAATAAAAGATTATTATTATTATTATTATTAAAATTGTAAAATTATAGACAGGGCACAGAAGGAGGTCATTCTTCCTATCAAGTTCTGTCACTTCACACATCTCGGCAATAAATTTCATCTGCCATGTATCTCCCTGCCCATATCCCCCTGAAGTTTGTTACTGTCCTTCTCTTCATTTATTATACTGTCCACTAGGATGGGATCAATTGCACGAGTCGATCTCTGCACGATGCCACTCGACTGACAGAGGGGGCTCTGAAGTTAATTCATCTCTTCTGGAGTTCTTCTCTTAATGGAACACTGGGGCATTTTTTGGAACACTAATTGAATCCCTCTGGGATCCCGAGTGAACGGTTGTGGGCGGGACTCTCCGTCGGCCGATGCCATAATCAGGAAACGCGATGGGATCAGTGCTGGGACCTTTGCTGTTCGTAGTATATATAAATGATTTAGAGGAAAATGTAACTGGCCTCATTAGTAAGTTTGCGGACAACACAAAGGTTGGTGGAATTGCGGATAGCGATGAGGACTGTCAGAGGATACAGCAGGATTTAGATTATTTGGAGACTTGGGCGGAGAGATGGCAGATGGATTAATCAGGACAAATGTGAGGTAATGCATTTTGGAAGGTCTAATGCAGGTGGGAAATATACAGTGAATGGTAGAACCCTCAAGAGTACTGTTTTCAAGGTAAAGATAGATAATGTTTTGAAGAATAAAGGGTTATGGTGTTCGGGTGGGAAAGTGGAGTCCACAAAAGATCTGCCATGATCTCATTGAATGGCAGAGCAGGCTCAAAGGGCCAGATGGCCTACTCCTGCTTCTAGTTCTTTTATTCTTATGGTCCTATGGAAGATGGTGACATATGAATTCTATAAAAATATGGAATTTAAAGTCTAATGATGACCATGAAACCATTGTTGATTGTTGTAAAAGCCCACTCATGTCTTGCAGCGAAGGAAAGCTGCCGTCCTTATCCGGTCTGGCCTACATGTGACTCCAGACCCACACAGTGATGTGGTTGTCTCTAAACTGTCCGCCACTGAAATGGCCTAGCAAGCCACTCAATTCCAGGATAATTAGGGACAGGCAAAAATGTTGGCCCAGCCTGTGACGCCCAAATCCCAACAACAAATTAAAATAAACAAAAAGCCAGGGGGTGCTATTTAACAGAGAAGTTTCAAAGTGTTATATGTGGTGGGTTTTGCTGGGAGTTCCCATGACCGCGCATTTCCCACTGAGGCCCCCTATCTAACCCAAGTGCCGTTCGATAGCGTTGTGGTTCACAGCACTATAAGCGCCGGGAAACACGCGGCTAAAAGTGCTTGCTGTGGGACTTTGTTCTCGTTTAGTTAAATTGTGCCCTTAGAATTCTTTTCATCATCTTTTTCAGCTCTGGGGAGCTGATCTCAGAGATCAGGCCGCCATTTTGAAAGGGTGGTCCGACCTCTATGTGAGCTTGTGGGTCACCCCCAACTCATGGGTAATGTCACTCCCCCACACACATAGGCATTACCCCATACACCCCCCAAGTTCGTACACCACGCTACGGAGTCCCTGGGGGCATCCCTCTTTAGGTCCCCCCCTTGCACCCTGACAGCCCCCCTTCCAGGACCTCCACCCGTCACCCCCAACCTCCGAGAGGCTCCTTCCTGCCTGTCCTGCACCCCTCCACCCTTTATACACCCCGTCCACACTTCTTCCATGGGCAATGTTACCCACCCCCCCCCCCCCCCACACACACACATGGGCATTACCCCACCATCCCCAAGTTCGTACACCCCACTATGGGTCCCTAGGGGCCCCACTCCTAGGTCCTCCCCATGTCCCCTTCCAGCTCCCCCTTCCAGAACATCCACCCTCCTCCCATGGACAATGTCACACCCCCTAACCATGGGCAATGTTACCCCCCACATACATGGGCATTACTCCAACCACCACCCCCAGGTTCGTATACCCTGCTATGGGGTCCCTGGGGGCTCCCTTTGCCCCTTTACAGCTCCCCCCCCTTTTAGGACCTCCATCAATCACCCCTCAACCTCCCAGAGACCCCTTCTTACCTGCCCTGCACCTCCTCTACCCTTCATACCTCCCTCCACTCTTCTTCCATGGGCATGGGCCCACTTGGGCTCTGACCTTCAGCAGTGTTCCCCTTGCACCCCGGCACCTTGGCAATGCCAGGGAGCAGTGCCACAGTGCCAGCCTGGCAGTGCCAAGGTGCCCCCATTCGAGGGGGAGGGTCAGGGGCAACCCTGGCCACCCAGGGACCTCAGATGACCTGGGAGACTGCCTGGGTGGCGTTCTGCCTGGTCCACATTTGTGTGGACCAGTACCAAATCGCGCTCTGCTGTGGCCTGCCTGGTAGACTCTGAGAGGCCAGTAGATACCGGGCAAGTAGGCCCTAAGTAGGTTTAAGGCCTACTTGCGCACGCGGGCTTGGTCCCGTCTATTGTGGGCGGGTTCCTGATTCCAATGCCTCGTGGGACTTGGGTAGATTCCATAAGGAGTTGTGGCTGTCGGGAAGTCCGCTCGAGGCTTCACCCGGGAACTACCGGTGAGGGTTGATTACTGTAGAAATTTGTCTTTTGAGGTTCATTCCCAAAGCAGTTATTTTCATTTTAGACTGCTGGCTCATAAATATTCCAGAAATTTATCAGTTGCAACAAGAAACTGGTGCTGCTAACACTAATGAAATCAGAGTTAATGGGTGAAGAAGTCCTGTTGTGGGCAAGTTTAGCGGGGTGTTTAATGCCAGGGACGACTCCACTATCGAACGGGTCCATTTTTTAGGGCCTCAGTGGGGAACGCCTCACCGAGGCCGCATTTACCGTCATTTCCTGCACTGAGGAGCACTCATTGCAGGTATCGATCCAGTAAAACCTCCTTTGAACTGCCTCCACTATTTCAAATGTTGCTAGTTCTTTGTAGCATAGGAAATAGTAATTTGCAGCAGCTGTGAAACCTAGGTCACAAGAAATATCTTTATCCTAGGAAACCTTTCTTTTACTTTTTCCACGATCTACAGGAGTTATCTGGCTTGACATGTCTACCATCAAATGTGTTAGACAAACTCTCCAATTCGAAAAAGGACAAAATGACAAATCCATTCAAGTCAATGACAGGGATTCAGTGAATTTGAATAACTCTGTGTTGAACCTGAGAAGGCTTTTGATCAAAAATATATTTGAACAAATCAGACAAGATGTTTGTATTTGAATTGATTGATTTAGTGTCTTTCTTGGGAACCAAGCAAACCAGCACCACTGCCTGGGTAGCAATTGTATGATCTTTGACGAATGAACGTTGGTTTTAACATGTTCCATACCATGACAGAGCTAGGGGCCCATACCAAACTAAACTGGATATAAAAATGCCTTGTTTTTTTTTAAAGACCACTTTTCAAAGTAAATATTGTTGAATCACTGAACATTGGGATAAATCTTACATGATCCCATCAAAACTTCAGTTTTTTACGTTAATGCCACAGACAAAAGAGGAAGAGAGAAATTTTGGGCTAACACGTTAAACTCTCATGCAATAAGAGTTTTAGTCTATTTATAAGTTTTAGATTGAATCCTGCAGGAACACATAGAAAAATACAGATTTTACAATAATTCCTGTACAAAACTCAGTGTCAGAAATCCTAAAAAGGTTGTGACATAAATTCCATAAGATAGTGCGGTGAAATTTTAAACTCCTGTGGGCGGCACAGTGGTTAGCACTGCTGCCTCACAGCGCCACGGACCGGTGTTCAATTCCGGCCTTGGGTTTGGAGTTTGCACATCTCCCTGTATCTGCGTGAGGTTCCTCCGGGTGCTCCAGTTTCCTCCCACTGTACAAAGATGTGTAGGTTAGGTGGATTGGCCAAGCTACAATTGCCCCTTGGTGTCCAAAAGATGTGCGGGTTGGGTGGAATTACGGGAATGAGGCAGGCGTGGGCCTAGGTAGGGTGCTCTTTCAGAGGGTTGGTACAGACTCGATGGGCCAAATGGCCTCCTTCTGCACTGTAGGGGTTCTATGTTGAACATATTTTGCAATGCAGCATTAATTCATTAAAGGCAATGGGATGTTACCTGATTTTTCATTAAAGGCAATGGGATGTTACCTGATTTTTTTCCTATTTGAATTCTCCTCTGTGTTTTAGACCTATATGGAAGATCACCTGAGGAACAAAAACCGTCTGGTGAAGGAATGGGAAGCCCTGGCTGCCTATCAGGCTGAGCCGAACACCAGCAGCATCGCAGACAGGGAGGAGAATGAAACGAAGAACAGATCTCAGCTGGTGGTGCCATGTAGGTTAACCTTTCCCACTCTAACATGGCATAGCAGGGGGAGATTTCTTCTGTTGAATACCCATAACAAAATTTTAAACTCAAACATTAATGACATGATAGATAGAAAACGTGGGAAGGTTTCCCCAAATAATTGTTCAAAAACATTGCTATCAAGACTCAGGGAGACGTGTGATAGGGTGGACGTTTATTTATTTACGGTCACAGAAAGTCTGTCTGTGACAGTGAGTGTATTTATAAAGTACAGTCCCGTTGGGACAACCAACATGCTGGTCCCTGTCCAGGCCGGCCGTGATCCTGGGGTGATTTCTCCCCCTGCCCAGTTGCGCGTACTGTGGGGTTCTCTGCTCCTGCAGCTGGCCAATGGAATTTCCCATTGTAGGCACGCCACTCCCCACAGGAATCCCGTGGATGGGGGTGCCCTGCTGGTGGAACAGAGAATCCTGCCGGTGGCGAATTTACCCCACTGAGTTCTTATGAGCCCCAACTAGCTCATATTCCACGATTCCCACAGGGAGGTCAATCACGGTATCCCCAAGGGGGTTATCACGATTGAAAAAATGCCAGTGTTGAAAAACATTTTTACCTGCTAATCATGCCTTATGCCAGTCATTCCTCTCCTGCTCACTGGAACTCCTTTCCCACTTTCCTCTACCTTCCCTGCAAATCTGCCTGCCCCTCTGCCTTTCTTTGTCATTCGAGCCTCTCAAATCCTTTGCTGTGTGTCCACCATATCCCTGCACATAAGGAGCATGGCGTAAATGCAAATTGTTGTCCATTTAAATCATTAGTATACAATGTAAAGCAGTCTGTAAATGTTAAAACGCTTTCATATTCAAGATCTTTATGTGTTATATCTCCTGAATCAAAATTGGAACTGCAGTGAAACAATCGTGGAACGGTACAACATAGAAAGAGGCCATTCGCCCCATCATGCCTCTGCTGGTTCTTTAAAAGAGCTATCAAAGTAGTCCCAGTTCCCATAATTCATAAATCGTCCTCCTTTTGGGTGCTTATCCAATTCCTTTTGAATTATATTATTGAATCTGCTTCCGTCACTCTTTCAAGCAGTGTATTCCAGATGATAACAACTTACCTCTAGACTTTAACTGTATGAAATCCTATAAAATTATTAAATATTATTTCTTGTCTTCTGAAACCCCCTTGAGTCTCCTTGCGGTAATCACTGTTACCCGGATTAGAAGGCAGACTGAAAACGAACCCTCAGGCCTAAGCCTGAGATACTTTGTAGTTATCTGTTGGGAAGCACGTTGATTTAATAGTTATTCCTCTATTCTCATCTGACAAAGTGCCTGCCCAGTACTTGGTACCTCCACACAAGGCGGGAGGGAATTCTCCGATACCCCAGCCTTGTGTTTTTCGGAAGTGCTCCATTCACTGGCGGTGGATTCTCTACTTCCGCTGCTTGTCAATGGGATTCCCCATTGAAGCCACCCCACGCCACCTGGAAACCAGGGGGGGGTTACGCTGCCGGCGGTAACAGAGAATCCCAACGTCAGGAGAATTCTGGCCGAGATCTTCTCGTAATCAATGCCACGCCTCATGGAGCAATTTCAGATCTAACTGTAATGCAGTGAGCCACAGGAATAATAAAAGAAAAAACCTTGCATTGTTATAGCATCTTCCATGACCTTAGGATGTCCCCAAAATACTCTACAGCCAATTAAGTAGTTTAATGTGTACTGATTGTTGTAATGTAGGAAATTCAGCAGCCAT
Organism: Scyliorhinus canicula; assembly: GCF_902713615.1. Lineage (NCBI taxonomy): Eukaryota > Metazoa > Chordata > Chondrichthyes > Carcharhiniformes > Scyliorhinidae > Scyliorhinus > Scyliorhinus canicula. The sequence goes on from NC_052150.1 coordinate 203,858,769, forward strand.
CTTGCACACAGCAAAGGCTCACAAATAGCAATGTAAAAATGACCAGATAATCCATTTCTGGTGATGTTGGTTGAGGATAAATATTGGTCTGGGCACTGGGGACAACTCACCCGCTCTCCTTTGTAAAGTCCAATGGGAGCTGTCACATCCACCCGAGAACTCAGACAGGGCCTCAGTACAATGCAGCTCAAGTAATAACTCCCCGCAATAGTTTCCCCTCCAACGCACTTGGATTACAGTGTGTATGACATTAGCAATAAGATCACTTAAACATAAACAGTATTTTGGAGGGAGTGAAGGCTGCAAAGAGATTTCCTTTCAAATGCAATTTCTAATTTGAGGCTTAGAATCAAATCTGCATGATCTAACCAAAAACAAAGTCAGTTCTGAGCCTGATTCCCTCAATCTAATGCCATTCTGTTCTTCTTTCGGATCTCAATGTGGAATGCCCCACCGAGGCAATGCACAGCTGCATTTCCTGCACTGAGGAGCTCCGCTCGCCAGTGCAGGAAAAGATCGGGGTGCCAGATCTATTGATCCACCCCCAATGTGAACCCCGGACCCCGCCATTACCCCAATTCACTATTGGGGGGGGGGGGGGGTCCTCGAGATGTCCCCTCATCTCACATGGGCATGGCTTTCCTGGGCTTGATTCCCGGCATGGGCAAAAATGCCACCTGGACACTTTGGCACTGGCACCCTGACACTGCCCCCATCAACCTGACATCTGGTTTGCACTGTCAGGGTACCCAGGTGGCATGGCCGGGCTGCCAGGTTTGGCAGTGCCAAGTTTCCTGGGTGGCATCAGCAGAACCAGGGTTCCACCCAGCACAGATACCAGCCACTTGATCCGTTCGCCTGGGAGACACCCCCAAGCGCCAGGTACGCCTGGTCCCCGTTTGTGGAGACCAGTACTAATCGGCACCCTGCTGGAGTCTCCTCGGCGAGGCCGGTAGATCCCGTGAGCCAGTTCGAGCTGGCATCGGCAGAGTTAAGTGAGTTTTTGAGCTCACTTAACTGCGAATTTGAGTCCCGCGTATTGTGGGCAGGAACCAGATCGCGACAAAGTAACGACCTTTGGGAATCCTGGGAGAGGCCCCTCTTTTATACTGGCCTCATCCCATCCCAACTCCGGCGGGATGCAGCCGGTAAATCATGCCCTATACTACTTGGAAGCAATGGCGCTAACTGTTTACATCTAGCATGCTTGAAATAAAGAAGGAGGTATTCTGAATATGCCAGGGGGATTGTCCATTGGCCATACAGATCAGTGGCTGCAGAAACCCATAATTTTCCAACTCTTCATTTTCCCCCCACTGTCCTTGGCTTTTGGACAAGGCTTTAAATATCCTGTTATTCCTTTAATATAAGAGCAGATCCTTTCAAGCTGTATGTTATTAATATGCCACTCCTCACAATTAATTAGCGTTGATGAAAGTAGTGTCGGTTGTGTTAGTCACCAGTAATCTTCTTTGTCTCTTCCCCTGCCAAGAGCAGGATCTTTCCTCCCCTCTGTGAGGAAATGTGACGTCCGTGATTATTTGGGAAATGAAGCAACCACAGGTTGCCCAAGTAAATTGGAGTAACTAACTCATTTATATAACCATGAAGGTGAAATCACAAAGACGAGTCATCCCTAGCTAACCCAAAGCACTAACTGGTTCACATTGCCGGTGTCAGGTGATTTCTGTATTGCTTGCACAAGTTACCAATGAGTTTAGTCCAAGGGTCCCAAGATTAATAGCTGTGAAGTTCCTACTGATTACTCCATTTTGGGACCAATTTAAGACCATAAGACGTAGGAGCAGAAGTAGGCCATTCGGCCCATTCAATGAGATCAGGACTGATATCTTGCACTCAAAGCAATAGAGTGGCATTAATTATGAGCCATGACCCTGTTAACATGCGGGGTATCCTGATGCAGCTTTCCAGATTAAGATCTACTATATTGGTCACACTGGCTGGTAGCACGCTCAGTGACGGGTTCAGAGTGGGGAATGGAGGGGGGGGCAAGGACTGTGTTTGCCGAAGGGAGGGATTCTAAGGCAACAACAACCCTGATCATTTTGGTGATTCCTCAAGGTGAACTACTGCTCCTCCTGGCTGCAGAAAGATCACACCAAACAGTCGGACATTTTCCCTTCCCAGTCCCTGCACCCCCATGGGAATGGTTGCCGTGCGAAATGTAGACTCGCTGGCCATTTCCAATCAAAGTTGACAACAAGCGTTTAAGCAGGCATTTCAGATCCTAAACGATAGGGCCTTTCCAAAATGACAGTGCCCACATCATTGAGGACAACATGACAGTAGAGTTACTCATAATCATTTTGAGACCCATTGCTGCCAGGTGATACTAATTAAATTGATCCCCCCTGCAGTCTAAGAGACATAATAAGTAAAAGCTAGAGTAAACCATATGGCCCATCGAAGCTATTCCGTCATTCAACACGATCATAGCTGATCACCAGTCTTCGTTCTGCCTCCTCACCCATTCCCAAAATCCCTTGATTCCCTGAGAGGCCAAAGGTCAGTCTATCTCAGCCTTAAATATATTCAATAATGGAGCATTTTTGGGGTTAGGAATTCCAAACATTCACAGCCCTTTGAGTGAAGAAATTTAATTTAATGTTAGTCCTAAATGATTGGCCTTTATCCAGACAGGGCCCTCATGCTCTGAGTTCCACAGCCAGTAGAAACAACCTCTTAGTGTCTGCCCTGTCAAGTCCCTTCAGAATCCTATAGGTTTCAATACAAATCCCCTATTATTCGTCTAAACTCCAGAGAGTACAAACTCAAGTTACTCAGCCTCTCATCACAGAGAACCCACACAGCCCAGGAACCAATCCAGTGAGCATTCATTGTACTGCCCCCAATCTAAGCATGTAAGAAACCAAAACTGCATATAAGGGCAAAACCTTCCAGCTCTTCACGCTGGCAGGATCTTGTGGTCCTGCCAATGGCATACCCTCGCTGTGCTTTTCTCGGCAGTATGGGTGCGATCAATAGGAAATCCCATTGATAACAGCGGGACCAGAAGATCCCATTGCCGGTCAACGGCAAGCTATCTCCTGCCACTGAGGGGGGGGGGGGGGGGGGGGGGGGGGTGCAGAGGATCCCGCCCATTATTTCAAATGCAGCCCTAAAAACTTGTAAAATTATAGCAAGACTTTCTTAGTCTTGTACTCCAGTCAGCATTGAATAAAGACCAACAATGCCATATGCCCTCCTAATTACTTGCTGTACATGCCTGCAAAACTTAAGGTGTTCAGTGTACCAGCGTACCAAAGTCCCTCTGAACCTCAACATTTATAAGTTTCACATCTTAAAGAAACAACTGTTTTTCTATTTCTACCACCAAAGTGCATATCCTCACATTTCCTAGAATTATAACTCTATCTGCCATGTTTTGTTCATTCAACATCTCCATATCGATTTGCAGCCTCTTTGTGTGCTCCTCACAACTTACATTCCCACCTAGCTTTGCATTGTCAACAAACCTAGATGCAATACACTTGGGGCGCGATTCTCCGCTGCCCACGATGGGTCGGAGAATAGCGGGAGGCCCTTCCCGACAATTTTCACGGTCTCCCGCTATTCTCACCCCCTCCGGCCGTCCCCCGACACGAATCGCTGCTCGCCGATTTTTACGGCGAACAACGATTCTCCGCAGGCCGATGGGCCGAATACCGTGGAGTTTACGGCCGTTTTCACGGCTGCGATCACACCTGCTTTCAGTATTTGTGAAAACGGCCGCACGGCCAGTTTCACGGCAGCCTTTATGACTCGCCGCATTTGCGGAGAATCGCGCCCTTGGTCTCTTTGGCCTGGATTTTCGCTCCCGGGTTAGGAGTACTGTGTCAGAAAATATCCCGGATCCACAAACCCCACTGCAAAGAAGCTGCCTCGGAAGTTGGAATTTTTGTCGTCTACAGTCTGTTCTGATGTTAACCAGAATAGACACGAGAATACCAAATTTCAAGGAGAACAACAATTTATACAGCATGATAAAAGGGTGTTGATTGGTTGGCAATTGGGCTCTGATTATTCGAGACATAGCCACGGTGAATGCACTGGGTAACAGTTATTCCCCAAGCCTTTCTTTAAATTAAAGAATGGCAAGCCAACTCTGATTGGTTGAGGTGTTGCCATGTGGAATGCACCATGGAACAGTTAAGTCCCATGTTTTTGTTTATTTGAAAAAATGCAATGGTTGGATATATTTCTGCATACAGAGAGAAGGGCCTTGCGTATGAATATATGTATAACTTTAAATTGGTGTTAGTGTGATTCTTAGCATACTCGGGATTGTTCAGTAAGTGATGTCCAATCATAGTATCACATCTAATGTTGGACACTATGGGCGAAATTCTCCGCACCCGCGGAAAGTCGGCAAACCGTCGTAAAAATCGGGACCGTTTTACGACGGTCGCGAAGGCTTCATTTCCCGACGGATTCACTTCCTGGAAATGGGCTAGTAGCGCGGCCGCGTCAATTACATGCGTGATGACGACGGAACGCGACGACGACACGAACCCGCCCATATGACGCCGCCCGACGCCGTAAAAAGGCGCGGGCGACCACAGAATCTGTCGGGCAGGATGTCGGAGCCTAGGCGAGCTGCTCCTCGCTTTATTGATGCAGACGTCGAGGCGCTGCTCGATGCCGTGGAGCAGAGGAGGGGCATCATCCGCCCACGGAGAGGGCATCGCCAACCTGCCAGCACGGTACGCCAGGCCTGGCGTGACGTGGCTGCTGCCGTCAGTGCTGTGGGGCAGACCCCTCGCTCAGCAGAGCAATGTCGAAAGAAGCTACACGACCTCACCAGGTCTGCCAGGGTAAGTGCCATGAGGGTGCCCCCTAGTCACAACCATCCCTCCCCCTTAACTGCCCGGGGGGGGGGGGGGGGGGGGGGGGGGGGGGGGGGGGGGGAGAGAGGGATTGGGGCAGAGTTATTTGAGGGTGGTTCACAAAGTTGTCACAGACCCAGCGCTCTGGCCCCGAGGAGAGATGCAATCATCTGATGACAACTTGCCCCCCCCAAACAGTGCCAGTATCAGAACGGACTGCTGATACCTACCGTTTTGTAATGATCTACCTATGTTCCCTCCCCCAACAGGCCAAGGCCGGTCATAACCACCGTGAGCGGCACAAGACTGGAGGGGGTTCGCCCAACATGCACCCCCTCAGCACCTTTGAACAGAGGGCACGGGACCTTGTTGGGGGGTCTGCCACCCGCGATATCGCGCAATGCGAGGTTGGCGGAACTGCAGCAAGTGAGACAACCCTCCCTGACAAACACCCCCCCCCATCCTCTGTCCCTTCACACACCCTGCCCACTGGGACACCTCCCCATCCTCTGTCCCTTCACACACCCTGCCCACTGGGACACCTCCCCATCCTCTGTCCCGTCACACACCCTGCCCACTGGGACCGTCCAGCGGCCTGCCGAGCAAATCGAAATAACCCGTCTCATTCTCTTCCCTAGGACGTGATGCCGAACGACCAGGGCCGTCTGGCTGCAGACGGAGACAGGAATCTGCCGCCACCTCACCCGGGGCCTCACAACAGAGGGTGCCCGATCAGCGGGCAGCCCTATCCGCCCCAACCCAATCTGCGGACCAGGACGCACAGAGGGTTCGAAGTCCACCACCACCACCAGAAATGGCCAGGGACAACCCTCCTGTCGCTGAGCAGCCCCACACCATGGACGAGGACCTAAGCATTGAGAGCGTCGGGCTTGCGGCACTGCTTTCTCCCACCACATCCATCATCCCAGAGATACACACCCCGGCGGGCCTATTTAGTGATGAGTCTCCTGGGGCACAGTCTGGTTGGCACATCACAGATGAGCAGGTACAGCAGGTGGAGGTCGGAGCAACAGAGGGCCCGGACTCGCGGAGGCCAGACCAGGCCCAGGATGCAGCTGGCTCCCAGACGTTTTCGGAGTTCCTGGAGTTTATCAACCCACCCGCACAGCCGATGCCTCAGGAAACCCAGGGAAACAATGACGGGATGAGGGCTTCCTTCCAGACTCTGCAGACGCTGTTAGAGGAGTCGAACCGCGTCCAAGAGCAGGGAGTGGTGCCGCTCATGGCAGAGACCCAGTCCGACACCGCACGGGTGGCATCCGCGGTGGAGGCAATGGGTCAGGTTATGCAAGACGTTGGGGTTAATGTGCACGCGTCATCCTCGGCCCTGGACAGGGTTGCCCTCTCACAGGCAGCAATGTGCCAGAGCCAAACCGACATTGCCGGCGCCCTGCGGGCCATGGCCGAGTCTCAGCAGGTCATTGGCCAGTCGCAGCACGCCATGGCACAGTCCCAGCAGTCGATAGCACAGTCCCAGCTGTCAGTCGTGGAGACCATCAACCGCCTGACACATGTGCTGGATGGCGTCGTGCACACACAGGTTGAGATCGCACAGTCCCTGGCGGGAATGTCTAACTCCCTGGACTCCGTCTCTGCAAACCTTCGGATCCTGGTGGATACCGTTGCAGGCCTCCAGGACTGGCAGCGCCAGGTGTCGGTGGTGCGACGGGGAACCTCCCCGCTCGCACCTCTGTCCCAAAGTGAGGCCCGGGGGCCACCGGGCTCCCCGAGGGAGGAGGAGGTTTCGGGGCCCGTCCCATTAACTCCATCACGGGACGTCCCGGAATTCTCGGCCTCCCCCCGTCCCATCCCTGGTGCATCGGGTGGGCAGCAGGCAGAGCAGGGTGGCACAATGTCACCCGAGACGCCCGCAGAGCAGCCTGGCCCATCAAGGCCGGGTCGCCCCAGGAAACGCATAGCCAAGGAGAAACGAGTCGAGGGGGGCGATTCGCAGCAATCCTCCTCCACTCCTGCTGTATCATCTGGGGATTCACTTGGACGTAGTGGTAGGGCCCGTAAGGCAACTAAGATAGACACTGAGTAAGTTGGCACGGGTGAAGGGCACAGTTTAGTTGTAGGGGCTAGGGCACCTGTAAATAATTGTTAATATTAAACGCACTGTTCCACCTTACTTGTAATACCGTGTGATTGTTCCACAGCCACAGGAATCGTGATGGTGACCGAGTGTCGCTGGGGGTGACGGGTGGTGAAACCTCGGTGCCGGGTGTGCAGTCCCTGCCCCTACCCCCCTCCCACAGCTAGCCCACGCGGGCACGTGATGGAGTGTCAGTGACGAACTCAGCGGCCACCAAGGTGGATGGTTCAGCTATTGCCATGGGTCAGACTCTCTCTAACGATTCTGAGCTCACAGCTCTTCGCAGAGCGGGCTGTCATCATTCCACATGGCACTGATCACACCCGCTGACACAGCCATCAATGTTGTGCCATTCCGTCTGTACCCAGTGATAAGCGTCATGTCGAAGTGGAGCAGTGTACACTGAGGGGGGGGGGGTTGTGGTGGTGGCAGTTGTGTGGTGACCCTCTGCATGACTAGCGATGCAGGTGGTGGTTTGGTGTTCATCGGGGACGTCACATGCGATGCGTGAACCGTGCTGCCACCATGGCGTCGCGTGCCCGCCGTCCTTGCCGGGTCCGTCGTGCCGCCTCCTGGACATCACCAGCACCTGGGTCGTGTCTGCGTGCTGCGCCCGCCACTCCGCCAGCGTCCTCCTCCTCCTCCTCCTCCTTCTCCTCCTCCTCTGTGCTGGCACCACTGCCACTAGCTTCTCCCTCCGCCTCCTGCAACAGGTCATCTCCCCTCTGCATCGCGATGTTGTGCAGCGCACAGCAGACCACTACAATGCGAGCGACCCTGTCGGCCTGGTACTGCAGGGCCCCTCCGGAGCGGTCCAGGCACCTGAATCTCATCTTCAGGAGGCCAAGGCAGCGCTCCACCACACCCCTGGTTGCTGCATGGGCCTCGTTGTATCGTGTTTCCGCATTGGACTGAGGCCTCCGTATAGGCGTCATCAGCCAAGACCTCAGCGGATAACCCCTGTCACCTAGCAACCAGCCCCTCAGCCGGGGGGGACGTCCCTCAAACATCGCAGGGATGAACGACTGCGCTAGTATGTAGGAGTCATGCACACTCCCTGAGAACCTTGCACAGACGTTCATGAACCTCATGTGGGGGTCGCATACCACCTGGACATTAATGGAGTATGTCCCCCTCCTGTTTGTGAACACGTCCCTGTCCACAGCAGGCGGGCGCATGGGGACGTGAACACAGTCGATTGACCCCTGAACCCTCGGTATCCCGGCCACACTGGCAAATCCACGGGCTCGTGAGTCTTGACTTGCTCGGTCCTCGGGAAAGGTGATGTAGCGATCGGCGATGGCATAGAGGGCGTCGGTCGCATCCCGGATGCACCTGTGCACCGATGACTGGGAGATCCCAGAGACGTCCCCGCTCGGAGACTGGAAGGAGCCGGTAGCATAGAAGTTCAGAGCGACCGTCACCTTGATGGCTACCGGGATCGCGTGTCCTCCCCCCGTTCCACGTGGGGCGAGGTGCGACAGGAGTTCGCAGATATGTATCACCGTCTGCCTACTCAGCCGGAGTCTTCTCCTGCAGGTGATGTCCGGCATTGTTAGGAAAGAGACCCGGACAAGGTACACCCTCGGCTTTGGTCGTCGCCTCTGACGCCGTGGCTGCACCCTCACTCTCTCCTCTTCCTCTTCCTCCTCCTCCTCCTCCTCCACCTCCTCCTCCTCCCCCCCCTCATGCTGCTCGACGACTGGCAACTCCTCGGCCCTTCCCTCTGCTGCTGCAGCTGGCCCTGCAGCCACTGCGGGTTGTGGGTGTGGATGCTGCTGCATCTCCAAATCCAGTAGAGCGGCCCCAACCACTGCGCAGAACATAGCCGTTCTGTTCCCATGCATTGTGCTAACCTACAGAAGGGTGGTAGGAGGCAGAGAAACGGGACATGTTAGACGGACGTTAGTCGACACCTCGGCAGCCGCCTGCCACGGGATACCAGTGTGTCCCGGTGGCCTGGTCGCGCTGCTGACACGCGGTCAGCCTAACCCCTGGTCACTTTCTGCATCCAACGGCCAGTAAACTATGGCCTCCTCACGGGTGCGTCAGTGGCCTGTGGCCGGAAGCCACAGGGGAACCAGCGGCCGTGTCCTCGTCACCTGCACACCATGGCATGGTGGCAGACATTTTGTTACGGGGTTGGACGGCTCACTCTCTACCTAACCCCCCCCCCTCCGTCGCCCCCCACTGCCCCCTCCGTCTCCCCCACTGCCTCCCCCGTCTCCCCCACTGCCCCCTCCGTCTCCCCCACTGCCCCCTCCGTCTCCCCCACTGCCCCCTCCGTCTCCCCCACTGCCTCCCCCGTCTCCCCCACTGCCCCCTCCGTCTCCCCCACTGCCCCCTCCGTCTCCCCCACTGCCTCCCCCGTCTCCCCCACTGCCCCCTCCGTCTCCCCCACTGCCTCCTCCGTCTCCCCCACTGCCCCCTCCGTCTCCCCCACTGCCCCCTCCGTCTCCCCCACTGCCTCCCCCGTCTCCCCCACTGCCTCCCCCGTCTCCCCCCCACTGCCCCCGTTCTGGACCCCCTCCCGTTCCCAGGGATGCCTTCCCCGTTGTGGCCAGACTCGAGCGGTGCGCTGAACGGTGCGCTGAGCGGTGCGCAGAGTGGTGCCCTGACCTCCTCCAAGCAGTCGTCAGCCAGGCCGACTGGTTGACGAATTTAAAAAGCAGGTGTGTTTCACGACGTCCAAACAGGGCGCCTTGACGTCGGGACTTCGGCCCATCCGGGCCGGTGAATAGCGGGGGGGCTCTCAGTGGCGATTCTGGTCGTGTCAGGGGCGGGAAGGAGGCGTTTGTCGGGAAACGCGACTCCGACAATTTGCGGGGTTCGGAGAATAGCGGGAGGGCGTCGGAACAGCGTCGCCGTGAAAATTTCCGACGCCCGCTATTCTCCGACCCGTCGTGAGTCCGGAGAATCTCGCCCTATGTTCTAGATTTTGTAAGCATCAGCTGGTTGAGTAGTCAACACTCTGCCTGTTGAGAACAGCCAAAGGGGCATGGAACGACCTCTAACCTTCCACCCCTTTAATATTTCCATGACAGAGATGATACATTTACTAATACTTGAATCTGCAGCTGCATGTAAAAGTTTCCTCACACACCTTAATGGGCTTCATCCCACTTTCGAATTCACCTTTGAAACTGAGCAGTCAAATGAGCTCTCTTTCCTTGATGTGCTGGTTGGGAAATCCCATAATGAGTTCTCTACTGCTGTCTACCACAAGCCTTCCTTCACTGTCAGTACACACGTTGGGATTCCTCAACAGCTCCACATTGTATCAGACTGGCCCGATTAGTAACCTTGTAAGTAGGGCCCAAGACGTTTGCTAACTGTGCAAACTTGATGCTGAAATAGGGTATAATGGCCACCCCAGTCAGGTTATTGCTGTATATTGTACAAGCACGTTAATAAGCCTAAGGCTGCCACTTTTAGTCCCAAAATGTCTCTCTATCAGTCCAATAATTACCCTGGAAAGATTGCGCAACAGGTGAAGCTATCCATTTCACGCTGCTGCTATGCAATAACAATACAAATGGGATTCCCACTAAGAGGATGCCGCTATCAAGCCAAAAAAGACGCTGTACCAACCACACAAAAGCGCAATGTGGTATATGAATGTCAGTGCTGGTGTGGTGCTAGGTATGTAGGCCATACAGCCCAATGAATGGTGAATCATATCAAACAGCATGCCCCTTTGACCTTTCACAACATGCAGAGAGTAATGACTGTACTGAACCAGCCCATGCTTGCAAAACTCAGAACATAGTGTCCAACATTAGATGTGATTCGGGATTGGATAGCACTTACTGAACTCATCAGTCGTTCTCGCAATGTTTGCTGGAAGCTACATTTATTCACATTCAGGGCCCCCTGCAAACAGAAAGAACATGTCCAGGCATTGTGCCTTTTTCAAATGAACACAAACATGGCGGATATGCCAACCAATCAGCATTGTTTTCTCATGCAGCATAGATTGTTTTTTTTGAAAATTGGCATTCTTGCACCTGTCCTAATGCGTGCAAGACAAGGAGGTCCAACAGCTTGTCTCTTTTTTTCCAGCAATTATATAATAGTAATAATACCGCCTTCTGATATATTTACCTTTTTGCTTTCGACAGATGACCACTCCAGAATAACACTGAAAGTTGAATCAAGTCATTCGAACTCAGACTACATCAATGCAAGCCCCATTGTAAGTACCTGCTCAGCATCAAATATTTAAGGCCCTTATAATTTGCTTTATTTGTTTTATTAAGAACAGCAACTGGACTTTGAAAATAATTCATTGCGAATCACTTTCACCTTCACCACATGAGCAGCAACCTGGCGGAGAGAATCAGCTGCCCATTATACATCCTGTCTGACCCTGTCTGATCATGGGCAAGTTCTGTAGCGGGCATGGGACCTGCAATGCCAGTTTACATGTATGTGTGAAGCACTCTTAGGTGCAGCAGTGTAGTCCAATCATACAGCACAAAATGGGGCCATTTAGCCCATCATATATGTGGCAGTCCTCAGAAGGAATCCCACTCCCTTGCTCTTTCCGCGTAGCCCTCTAGTTTATTTTCCTTTTCAAGGAAAGTTACTATTGAATCTGTTACTATCGCATTTTCAGACAGTCGACAATCTAAGTGAAAGTACTGTGATGGTGATGATGTGAAACTATGCGGAACAATTCCATAGTTCCATGCTCCCACTGGGGAAAGTTGGTCTCATGGGAAACCACGGTCAGAGTTACTGACATCGTAGCAACAATTTTCCAGGCGGTACTACCTGCAGGCAACACGGGTTTGCAGAACTGCTTCAGTGTTTCATTTAAAATATTTGTGACCCTTTAAAATGTGGCTGCTTTGAAGCGTTCTTGCGGGCAATATTTGGGAGTCAATCAACTCCTTTCAATAATTTTTCTAAAATATGTTTACGAATCCAAAGCAGGAAATTCTGTTTTGCACACTGTGAAAGCTTTTCACCCAAGTTCACACGGACTGAAGATGTACAGCCCACGGCCCACCATCAATTAGAGGCAACTCATCCAAGTTAATACAGTCAAGAGTCCAAAGAATATCCTGCTGATGTGAGAAGAATGTACAGCGATGTAATTGCACCCTGAACTTTTATTTGATTTTTTTATGGATTGAAAATGAAATGCAATAGTTTTGTCCTCTGGTGGCATTTTAGATGTCAGCTGTGCCTCCACTGGTGATAAGAACATAAGAACATAAGAACTAGGAGCAGGAGTAGGCCATCTGGCCCCTCGAGCCTGCTCCGCAATTCAATTAGATCATGGCTGATCTTTTGTGGACTCAGCTCCACTTTCCGGCCCGAACACCATAACCCTTAATCCCTTTATTCTTCAAAAAACTATCTATCTTTACCTTAAAAACATGTAATGAAGGAGCCTCAACTGCTTCACTGGGCAAGGAATTCCATAGATTCACAACCCTTTGGGTGAAGAAGTTCCTCCTAAACTCCGTCCTAAATCTACTTCCCCTTATTTTGAGGCTATGTCCCCTAGTTCTGCTGTCACCCGCCAGTGGAAACAACCTGCCCGCATCTATCCTATCTATTCCCTTCATAATTTTAAATGTTTCTATAAGATCCCCCCTCATCCTTCTAAATTCCAATGAGTACAGTCCCAGTCTACTCAACCTCTCCTCATAGTCCAACCCCTTCAGCTCTGGGATTAACCTAGTGAATCTCCTCTGCACACCCTTCAGCGCCAGTACATCCTTTCTCAAGTAAGGAGACCAAAACTGAACACAATAGTGATGCTCTTCCTTGTGAGTCAGAAGGTTGTGAGTTCAAGCTCTTGCCCCGAGATGTGAGCAGATTATCTACATTGTCAATCCAGTATTGTACCAAGGGTGTGCTGCATTGCTGAAGGTGATGCCTTTTAGACATTAAGCTGAGGCTCCACCTGTAGGTGGACTAATAGCCCCCGTAGAACTATTTGAAGAGGAGCATACAACCTCTTCCAGGTGTCCCAATATTGGGATATAGCTAATATTTATTCCCTAGCCAACATTAAAAACAGATGATCTGATCACTATCACATTGTTGTTTGTAAGAGCCTTGCTGTGTGTGAATTGTTGCTGTGTTTCCAACATCATAACGATGAATGCACATCAAAAATACTTCATTGACTGTAGAGCACTTTGGGACATACTGGGCAGAATTCTCCGACCCCCCGCAGGGTCGGAGAATCGTACGGGGCCTTCGTAAATACCGCCCCCACCGTGGCCGGAATTCTCCGCCACCCGGGAATTGGCGGGGGCGGGAATCACGCCGCGCCGGTCGGCGGGCCCCCCGCGGCGATTTTCCGGCCTGCGATGGGCCGAAGTCCCGCCATTGTCAGGCCTCTCCCTCCGACGTGGTTCAAACCACCTCTGGTGCCAGTGGGAGCAGGTGGCGCGAGCGGGACCCGGGGTCCTGGGGGGGCCCCCACGCTGACCTGGCCCGCAATCGGGGCCCACTGATCGGCCGACGGGCCTGTGCCGTGGAGGCACTCTTTTTCTTCCGCCGTCGCCACGGCCTCCACCATGGCGGAGGCGGGAGACCCCCTCTACCGCGCATGCGCCGGGATCCGTCAGCGGCGGCTGATGCTCCGGCGCATGCGCGGCACATGCCGACCGGCGAAGGCCTTTCGGCCAGCCCTGATGCCGGTCGGCGTGGCGCCAAAGGCCGTTGACGCTGGTCGGCGGAGCGGGAGCCACTCCAGCGCGGGCCTAGCCCCTAAAGGTGTGGAGAATTCCGCACGTTTGGGGAGGCCCGACGCCGGAGTGGTTCTCGCCACTCCGGTATGCCGGGACCCCCCGCCCCGCCGGGTAGTGGAGAATCCCGGCCGAGGTTGTGAAAGGCACTATGTAGAATGTAGGCACCTAAAGTCTTTCTTTTTTGGTTTCTTTATCACAACATGTTTCCCAGTTTTTCCTGCAGTGAAATAGTGACCAGTGATTTTGTTAAGTGATATAATGAAGGGAAATTATAGATGGAATTAGATATTCCTTGGACTGATTTTCCTGTTTCCAGCGCACCAGTTGAAGAATATTGAATCTTCTACAGTATTTAACAAACAAGTGAGGTTGTCCCGCACCCTGCACTGTTTGCCCGAAGGTGTGAGGCTACTTTTATTCTAGCCAGTTGCCAAGAAGGGCATTTGAAGTTCTACCTTTTCCAGGATCATGACCTGGATGAGGGCCTCCTACTGTGGAGACTTGACATGATTTACCTTGGCCAGGATTCTCCGTTGCGGGTTCCCCCTCGCCTCCAGCAAGGATGGAGAATTTTGGCGCCATTCGCTAGCAGTGGGATTCTCTACTCCCGCCACTTGTCAGTGGGATTTCCTATGGAAGCCACCCCACATCCCCGGGAAACCCGCGGGCAGTGCGCTGCCGATGGAATCAGAGAACCCCGCCTCCAGAGAATGGCCAGCGAATCATATGGCTTGTTCTATTAGCCTGCCAACACAATCACAGGGCAGAATCGTACCAGAATTTGGAAAATTGCCAGGCTCAGACAAAATAATGGGAACTAGCTGCAAACAGATCAGGGCGTTATCTTTAAAGGACGTCCTGACCAGCGCTGCAGCCAAACAGCTCGCAAGCCACATCATAGAGGCCTTCGGGGCTCTCCCTATCACCCCACCCCCCGCCTTCGTCATTCATCACTGGCAAACCCCTTCCCCACCTCCTCAGTCTTTGCCATCCTCCATGCCCACCACACAGTAACACATCCCCACCTCTCACCCCCCGCCCATGGGACTCCCACTCGGATCCACTCCGGCACTGCTCTGGCACAGGTTGGCACTGCAATGCAAACCTGTGTCAGCGGGCAGTGCCAGGGCCTGCCGGGCATGTCTCTCTACCCCCGCGGCTATACTTACCTCTGTACCCCCGGAGGGCTGCCCTCGACAGCCTCATGCCTAGCCCAATGTGTTGCAAACCTCGACGATGTGCCATCATGTCGGCGAGGTATGAATATTGAGAGAAGGGGGGAACAATTCGATCGGAGGGGCCACCAATAGCATTTAAATGTATTAAAATACGGTTCACGCATGAATCACGTGACATCGCCGGCAACGGGTGGGGAAAATCGGGAAGCGCATCTCTCCAGCTAGAATCACATTTCCCGTTTTCCGTGAGATTTTCCACCCTCGCCACCGATCCCGTGGGCTATGAGTGTGGCCTCAAGATTCCGCCCTCTGGGTCTGCCAATTCAAAGGGCCTCATGAAAATAGTCAGATAGTCAACTTTCCCTCGCCTTGGGTTTAGAATTATATGGAATGACATTGAAATGGATCACTCAACCCAGCTGGTCCATGTTTATACGCCACAAGAGTTTTATAATACTACTAATAATAATAACCTTTATTGGTATCACAAGTAGGCTTACATTTACACTGCAATGAAGTTACTGTGAAAATCCCCTAGTCGCCACACTCCGGCGCCTGTTCGGGTACACAGAGGGAGAATTCAGAATGCCCAATTCACCTAACAAGCACGTCTTTTGGGACTTGTGGGAGGAAACCGGCGTGCCCAGAGGAAATCCGAGCAGACACAGGGAGAACGTGCAGACTACACACAGTGACCCAAGCTGGGAATCGAACTCGGGCCCCTGGAGCTGTGAAGCAATAGTGCTAACCACTGTGCTACCATGCCACCCTCTTTTCCTTCCAATCCTTAATTTTAAACATAACTTTCTAGTCCTTTCCCCTTCACCCCTTTACCTGGCTTCCATTTAAATGCATCTTTGCTGCTCACCACAAAGTCTTGTAGCGCGTTTCACATTCTATTCACATTATTTCCACGTGGAAGTGATCACTCAAATCTGAGAATGGGATTCTGCCTGCTTCCAGTTCCAGATTCTGGCCTATTGGACATATTTTCTTCAGGAACCTTTGATGTGACCATCAATTCACACGGCACGTGGTTGGAAGTGAACAGTGGTTTTAATAGTCTTTCAACAGAGCCTGCATGCGACGCGATGAACTGGCAGGCAGGCTCACGACTGCCGAGCTTTATACTTCCGGTTAGTGGGCGGAGCCATGGCCGGAGCCAAGGGTGGAGCCGAGTACAAACTCCTCATCTCCCCCTATGGGCAGAGCCGCGCAACTGCTCGTATACCAAGCTTACATAGACACAGTACATCATATATAATAACAGTGTGAATTACACGGACTGTGATTCACCACATTCACCCCCTGTAAAAAAAATTGAGTCCAGCGGGGGTGATGTGTCTACAAAATCCAAATTACGAGTTACAAGTTACAATTTACAGGTTATAAATTACAGGTTAAGTCGATCTGGCGGCCGAGTCGTCCTCTGGGATCGACGAAGCACCGGGGTTGCAGCCCCTTCTGGTGGCTGGGCGGTGGCGGTCGGCGAGGGACCCATGGCGGACTCCGGGGGTGATTCGGCCAGAGCTTCGTATCCGACTGGTTCGACTGGTGACGGGGAGCGCCGGAAACCCAATGGCGCGGGGGCGCGGAGCATGGGCAGCGGAACTGCAGGCCTGGGGGCGCCGGGCGTGAGGGGTTGGGAGGGGTATAGTGTGAGGGGTATCTCAGCGGCGGTGGTGTCGGAGTTGGAACCTGCAGGTCCCGGAGGGAAACAGTGTCCTGACGGCCGTCAGGGTACTCCATAAATGCGTAGTGTGGGTTTGAATGGAGCAGGAGCACTCTCTCTATGAGTGGGTCAGTCTTGTGAGTCCGGACGTGCTTCCGGAGGAGTACTGGGCCCGGTGTCTTTAACCATGCTGGGAGCGAGACCCCCGTGGTAGTGCCCCTGGAAAAAGCAAATAGCCGCTCGTAAGGGGTCTGGTTGGTGGCCGTACATAGGAGGGGCCTAATAGCATGGAGCGTGTCGGGGGGTACCTTCTGCCAATGGGAGGTCGGGAGCTTCCTGGACCGGAGGGTCAGTCGGACGGTCTTCCAGACCGTCGCGTTCTCTCTCTCCACCTGCCCGTTCCCCCTGGGGTTGTAGCTGTTAGTCCTGCTCGAGGCGATGCCCTTTTCGAGCAGGTACTGATGCAGCTCATCGCTCATAAAGGACGAACCCCTGTCGCTGTGTACGTAGCTGGGGAAACCAAACGGTGAAGATACTATGCAGGGCCCTAATGACTGTGTGGGAGGTCATATCGGGGCACAGGTTAGCAAAGGGAAAATGAGAGAACTCGTCGATGACGTTCAGGAAGTACACATTCCTATTGGTCGACGGGAGTGGCCCTTTGAAATCGATAGTGAGGCGTTCAAAGGGCCGAGAAGCCTTGATCAGGTGGGCCCTGGCCAATAGAAGTGCGGTTTGCACTCCGCACAGATCGGGCAGTCCCTGGTGATGGCTTTCACCTCCTCTGTGGAGAAAGGCAGATTTTGGGCTTTGACGTAGTGGGCGAGCCGGGTGACCCCCGGGTGGCAGAGGTCATCATGAATAGCTTTCAGGCGGTCGTCTTGTGCGCTGGCGCACGTGCCGCGGGACAGGGCATCTGGGGGCTCGTTGAGCTTCCCCGGTCGGTACATAATATCGTACTTGTAGGTGGAGAGTTCGATCCTCCACCATAAGATCTTATAATTTTTGATCTTGCCCTTTTGAGAGTTGTCGAACATAAAGGCAACCGATCCTTTGGTCGGTGATGAGGGTGAACCTCCTACCTGCGAGGTAGTGCCTCCAGTGACGTATCGCTTCCACGATGGCTTGTGCTTCCTTTTCGACCGAGGAGTGTCGAAGTTCCGAAGCAGAGAGGGTTCGGGAGAAGAAGGCGACTGGTCTCCCTGCGAGAGCGACCTCTGAGGCATCGCTCTCTACCTGAAAGGGGACGGATTCATCCACCGCCCGCATTGCGGCTTTGGCGATGTCCTCCTTGATACGAGTGAAGGCCTGACGAGCCTCATTCGATAGAGGGAAGAGTGTGGCCTTAAATAGTGGGCGGGCTTTGTCCGCATACTGAGGGACCCACTGGGCATAATAAGAGAAAAATCCCAGGCACCTTTTGAGGGCCCTGGGACAATGAGGGAGAGGGAGTTCCAAGAGCATACGGTCCGGGTCGGGGCCCAGGACTCCGTTCTCCACGACATAGCCGAGGATCGCTAGCCTGGTCATGGGGAAAATGCATTTCTCCGTGTTATATGTGAGGTTGAGCTTCTGGGCCGTCTGGAGAAATCGATCGAGGTTAGCGTTGTGGTCCTGCTGGTCATGGCTGCAGATGATGATGTTATCCAGGTACAGAAACGTGGCCCGCAGCCCGTACTGGTCCACCATTCGGTCCATTGCTCGTTGGAACACCGAGACCCCATTAGTGACACCAAAGGGAACCCGGACGAAGTGGAAGAGGCGGCCATCGGCCTCAAACGCCGTGAAGTGGTAGTCTTCCGGGCGGATTGGGAGCTGGTCGTATGCAGACTTCAGATCCACCGTGGAGAAGACTTTATAATGGCCGATCTGATTCACTATGTCTGCAATTCTGGGGAGGGGCTACGCGTCAAGGAGCGTGAACTGATTAATGGTCTGGCTATAGCCCACTACCATTCGGAATTTTACCCCGGTGTTGACGACCACCACCTGAGCTCTCCAGGGGCTATTACTGGCCTCTATGATCCCCTCACGTAGAAGCCTATGGATCTCGGTTCTGATAAACACCCTGTCCTGCAGGCTGTATCGCCTGCTGCGAGTGGCTACGGGTTTGCAGTCCGGCGTGAGATTGGCAAAGAGTGGAAGGGGGTCAATTTTTAGTGTGGCGAGGCTGCAAATAGTGAGTGGGGGCAAGGGCCCGCCGAAGCTGAGTGTGAGACTTTTCAGGTTGCACTGGAAATCGAGCCCCAGTAAGAGTGGGGCGCAGAGTTCAGGGAGCATGTACAGCTGGAAGTTTGAGTAGCTGGTGCCCTGGATCGTTAGGGTCGCGACGGTGCGCCCTTGGTGGTGAACAGAGTGGGAGCCCGAAGCGAGGGAGATAGTTTGCCGTGCGGGAAAAACAGGGAGCGAACAACGTCTTACCAGTTCTGGGTGTACGAAGCTCTCGGTGCTCCCGGAGTCGAAGAGGCACGGTGTTCTGTATCCGTTGATTTGAACGATCATCATTGAATTTCGGAGGTGTTTTGGACGCGACTGGTCCAGTGTCATTGCGCTGAGTTGCGGGCAGTCGTCTGTTCGATCAGCTGTGCTGGAGTGGCCCCGTGATGACTTCCCTCTGAGTTCGTATTCTTCTAGACGAATTTCTGAGTTGGAAGAAGATGGCCGCCCCGTGGATCGCACGTGGCAGGCGGCGAGGAAGATGGCGCCCAAGATGGCGGCCCCCATGAGTCGCACGTGGCCGGCCGCGTGGAGGGGGGGTTGCCAAGATGGCGGCCCCCATGAGTCACACGTGTCGTTTGGGGACGGAGTCGGAGTACAGGCCGCAGCATTTCGGGGCCTGCGGGCCTGTGAATTCTGGAAGCGAGTGCTCAGGGCTGCGGGGGAGTTAGGAGAGGAGGCCTGCTTTGCCAGGCAGACCCGGGAATAGTGTCCTTTGCGATCGCAGCTGCTGCAGGTCGCGTTACAGGCCGGGCAGTGCTGCCGTGGGTTCTGGGGCTGTCTGCAGAAACGGCACACTGGGGCTGCGTGATGGCTGGATGGCCGCGCGGCGCAGGGTTGGGGCAGTCGCTGGTCGGGGGCCCAGGATGGGCCGCGGGGAACGAGGTGAGGCTGCGGAATGAGACCTCCATACTGGTAGCTAGTTCAACTGTTTCCTCTAAGTTCTGGGCCGCTTTTTCTAGCAACCACTGGCGCACATAATTTGACCTGAGGCCTGCCACGTACACATCTCTAACGGCAAGTTCCATGTGCTATTTGGCTGATACAGCCTGGTAATTACAGTCCCGAGCTAAAATCTTTAACTCCTGCAGGAATTCTTCCAACGACTCCGCGGGGCGCTCGCAGCGGGTCGTAAAAATATGGCGCTCGTAGACCTCGTTGATGGGCCTCACGTACTTTCGATCTAGCATGGCTAAGGCCCCCGTATACGAGTTGGTACTATTGAGTTGAGAAGATATACGGTGGCTCACCCTTGCATGCAGTAGACTGAGTTTCTGCTCCTCTGTAGTTTCTGGAGTACTTGATTCAGCCAGGTAGGACTTGAAACATCTGAGCCAGTGCTGAAAGATTTCTCTTGCCTCTGCAGCCTGCGGGTCGAGTTCTAGTCGGTCAGGTTTGAGGGCTGATTCCATAGTTGTTTGTTCGATTTCTTCTTGTTTCCAAAGACTATTAAATTGATGTGACCATCAATTCACACGACACGTGGTTGGAAGTGAACAGTGGTTGAAATAGTCATTCAACAGAGCCTGCGTGCGACGAGATGAACTGGCAGGCAGGCTCACGACTGCCAAGCTTTATACTTCTGGTTAGTGGGAGGAGCCATGGGCGGAGCCAAGGGTGGAGCCCAGTACAAACTCCTCATCTCCCCCTATGGGCAGAGCCGCGCAACTGCTCGTATACCGAGCTTTCATAGACACAGTATATTATATATAATAACAGTGTGAATTACACGGACTGATTCACCACAACCTTATAGTTAGCCAACCTTCAATGGATCCAGAACCTCCTAGGCCAGCACCTCACAAACTGTTCCAGTCTTCTGTCCCTTTCTGACACCGAGAGGCTTCTCTGTCTCCTGCCCTTGGGCCTTGAACGGAAAGCATGCTCAGGAAAACCGCATTCTGCTTCTCCTTATTAAATCCTTGACAGTTGTGCTCCGTATTTCATTCATCTGCATTTTAATTTAGGCTGTTGAAGCAATAAGGCTGTTTAAATTAAAATGTGGCCATTATACTTTTGCATCACGTGGTTTCCCTGAAAATGGCTTGCCTGACTGAGCTGGGTTTTCAGTAAAATGCGTAGAATGCTGACTTTGATGTAATAAGCAGGAACTAAAAAAACAGGTGAAACCTAATGACAATGGATGGTTCTATCTTTAAGCGTATATTCTCATTTCCCTTCTGATCCCCGCATTTTTTCCACTGCCATTGCTGGTCCCAGCGCCATTTACTGCTGTGCTTCTAGACAATTATAATTGCTGCTATAATCACTCCCAAACATGAAAGAACCAGAAACCCCTGCAGATCATCTATTTTCTTTTTAAACATCCACCAGTTAGTTACTGCATGCAAAATTGTTCTGCTCACATCCAAAGATTTAAAACTATTTTTCTACCCCAGCCTTTCCTTCACCACGCTTCCCAAGGCTATTGAAACCCTTGTTCTGGTCACTTCCGGGCTAGACTGCTACAACATTCCTCACACCAGATACATAGAACAGTACAGCACAGAATAGGCCCTTCGGCCCTCGATGTTGTGCCGAGCAATGATCACCCTACTCAAACCCACGTATCCACCCTATACCCGTAACCCAACAACCCCCCCTCCACCTTACTTTTTAGGACACTACGGGCAATTTATCATGGCCAATCCACCTAACCTGCACATCTTTGGACTGTGGGAGGAAACCGGAGCACCCGGAGGAAACCCACGCACACACGGGGAGGACGTGCAGACTCCGCACAGACAGTGACCCAACCGGGAATCGAACCTGGGACCCTGGAGCTGTGAAGCATTTACGCTAACCACCATGCTACCGTGCTGTCCCTGCTTTCATCCTAAAGTGAACTTGTGCTCACCCACCAGCGCCCTAGCCTCAGCTGTCTCACTATTCCATCACCCACCTCTGACCTCCACTACTTCCCCAACCCTCTGTAGATTACATTGAAAGTCCTAAATTCTCTTAAATACCATTGGACTAATCGGTTAGTTTCTGGACATCCTCCAGCATTGTGTCCCAGCTCACTCTCCTTGGTTAGCTGTTTCCGGCTTCTGTCCCCCCCCCCACCTGCCTTATGGCAGGTCCCAAAGCAAACTCAACTCTACTGCTGGGCATTCTTTCCTCGCCATCCCCCCGCTCCCCACCTCAGCATCTTTATCTCCACCATCCAAACTTCTCAACACCTTCCTCTTTGACCACGCCTTCAATTATTTCCACCAAATCCTTCTCACACTTTTGTTCAATATTAATCTGTGAAGTGCCTTGGGATATTCACAACATTAAAGGTGCTTTTTAAATATAAGCCCGTGGCAACTTTATTCTACTTTTTCCTCTTTTCTCCCAAAGGCACCCTTGTTGGGTTTCTAACAGAGCCATCGCTAATAGGTACTTCCACAACTGCCAACGCTTCATGAGCAAATCTAGGCAAATGTGGCAGCCTGTTCACCTGTGTAAGGCATCACATCAAAGCCTTGTTTGGCTCCCACAGAAAGTATACACTTGGGCTACTGGGTAGCAATCCTGAGGTCAGCAGTAGGGATGTTTGCTGACAATTGCAATTCACAAGTTTTCCTCTACTGAAGCTGTCTGTGCCTGCGAGCAGCAAGACTTGGGTAAAATTCAAGCTTAGCCTGATCACCCAGAAGGAAAAGCACGGGGAAATAAGGATACTGGTCCGAACTGGTCTTCAATACCTTAAAATTGAACACCCATAAAAACTGGGAAATATGAATACTGGTCTGAACTCTTTTTCCTTCTGGGCAATGACAGGTAAAATTCATACCTTGCCAGGCAAGGACCATCTTCAACAAGGGGCAGCACGGTAGCATTGTGGATAGCACAATCGCTTCACAGCTCCAGGGTCCCAGGTTCGATTCCGGCTTGGGTCACTGTCTGTGCGGAGTCTGCACATCCTCCCCGTGTGTGCGTGGGTTTCCCCCGGGTGCTCCGGTTTCCTCCCACAGTCCAAAGATGTGCAGGTTAGGTGGATTGGCCATGATAAATTGCCCTTAGTGTCCAAAATTGCCCTTAGTGTTGGGTGGGGTTACTGGGTTGCTGGGTTATGGGGATAGGGTGGAGGTATTAACCTTGGGTAGGGTGCTCTTTCCAGGAGCCGGTGCAGACTCGATGGGCTGAATGGCCTCCTTCTGCACTGTAAATTCTATGTATCTAAGAGAGAATCCAACCATCTCCTCTTGCCATTCAACAGCATTACCATTGCAGAATCCCCCCACCATCAACATCCTGCAGGTTACCATTGCCCAGAACTTAACTGGACCAGACATATTAACATTGTGGCTACAAAAGCAGTTCAGAGGCTCGGAACTCTATGGCGAGTAAC
The DNA here is from genome assembly GCF_902713615.1 of Scyliorhinus canicula. NCBI lineage: Eukaryota > Metazoa > Chordata > Chondrichthyes > Carcharhiniformes > Scyliorhinidae > Scyliorhinus > Scyliorhinus canicula. The sequence goes on from NC_052150.1 coordinate 203,881,854, forward strand.
TCGCCTCCTGAATCCCCGAAGCCTGGCCTCCTTCGACAAGGAACAAGTCAGGAATGTGATGGAATTAGGGATGGGCAGTAACTGCTAGCCTTGTCAGCAATGTCCACATCCCCGGATGGTTTTTCCTTGCCCAGTTTTGAGGGTAGTGTTATTGTTAACCTAGCCAAGAAGTCAAAACTGGTCAAGGGGTTGTACCGGTGGGGCGGGGATTGGAGGTGGGGCTGGATGGGGGGGAGCACTGGGAATGTTGTAGCGGTGGCTTTATATTCATATGACAAAGGCCAGTCGGGAATCGTAAATTCTGTCCTGGATATGCCACATCCATTTCTCGATCTACTGCACTTCAGAGTGTGCCAGATACTTCTGCACAGTGAATCAGAAGATAATTGATATGTAATTTGCGGGACTAACCAGTCCCTCGTGCAGTAAGAGCCCATTGAGTCTAACACTCTCTTCTCTGAACTGTGAATACAATCAGCTGCTTTCCTAATGTGTATTGGTCAAAGAAGTATAAAAGCAGTGCCAATAAAGGAAGTGCAGTATTATGCCTACACTGTAATTTTCATCTGGTGATTGCTAGTTCTTGAAATACTATCTGCAGTGCCACTAAATTTCAAAAGTCTACAACTACGGTTAAACAGAGGCTTCTGTAGAATCAGGTTGGTTGAAGGGTTTCAGTGGACATCTGTGATCAGAGCCCAGACCTGTGACGAGAGCATAGGTGTAAAAACTTGACACTCCATTTGGGCGAGAAGCCCTACCTACTGTATAGAGGATATACAAATAAAAGATGTGAAAATGCAAAATTCGGTAAATCCTTCGGAGAGAAGAACAAATTCGCCTTTCATCAGGTGTCAACAAAGGCAAACGAAATGGAGTCAAGGAAAAGTGGTTAAATAGGGTAGGACGAAGCTAAAATCATGGCAAGAGAATTCGAATCGCTTGCGCATTTTTGTGGGAAATTTAGAGACAGGTAGTTCTGTTTAAGAGTCCCGCCCAAATCTCTAACCTGTCTCTCTTTCAGTCGCTGTCTATCCTGTGTGTGTCCAGCATTTTGGACTAGTCGGCATCTGAAAGAAAAAGATGGGTTGACATTTCAGGGTGGTATATCTTTTATACTGCAGCCTTTTAGAAAGTAAAATAAAACAGAGAGAGAGACAATAGAGGCTGGGAACTGGAATGGCCTGCTGATTCATCATCTGGAAGAAATTGCCCTTAGAATGCGTTAAAATATGGCTTTGCTATTTTTTTAGAATCAAGTTGCACAGATACAGTATGAAGTGTACAGCCGACTCTATCCCAGTCTTTGTTAAACAATATGTAAGAAACCAAAAGCAATATTTATTCAGCTTGATGCAAGTCAGGGAAGAAAGACTTGTAATTACAACATCAGGAGAAGCACGGCGCAGAACAAAATTGTGATAATTACATCTGTCGCGTTTACACTCGGTCATTTTTAAAGTGTAGAGAAATCAGCCATTGGTGAATAAAGGGTAATCTTTCCTGCTGAATGGTAGGGTGGTTTCAGTAAATGGAAAGCGGCGGTCCTCCACCGGGAGAGTGGCCCAGAAATCGTCAAATGCATGAATGGCTTAGTTTGCTTTTAAACTCTTGATTGTGGGTTCCGAGAGTATGAGTAACATGCTATCATTGCGTTAAATAGAAAATGTTCAATAGTTGATGCTTAGGCAGGAGACACAGCTGATTAAAGCAATAAATGAATGTTTCAAAAAAGATTAAGTAATAAGCTACATTGACTACTTAATGGGCAAGAGTTTTACACTTTATCAGCTCTCATGTGTTTCCAAACATATATCTCAGTGAAAGTGATTTTTTTTCTGGCCTTTGGGAGAATTTCATTGTTAGAATATATATTTTGCATTCCAGTGTTTCATAATTAATAATGTAATATGCCTGGGTTACTCAGGGGAGAGGTATTACAGAGCTTTGTGGCTGACACATTAACAGCCAGCTGGTTTGACAAAAGTTGCTTTTTTAAATTTAGAACTACTGTTTTCTTCCATTTATTTCCTACTAAAATTGAATGAAATATTTCTACTCATTTTACCAATATCTATTTACAATCCAATTTCTTGCCATTTCATGAGCAGGTGCCATAATGTAAAAAAACACCGAACAATCAGATCCTAAGGAAAGTGCCAGAACTTGCGCCACAGTTACCTCAGGCTCGATTCAGTGGCCCCTGCCGGGCCCGACTGGGTGCCGGGACGAAGTCATTGAAATTCGAGAGAGGCTACTCGTGGATTCGCAACGCTCAAAACGTTTCGCAGAGATTCAGTGGAATCTCGAAATGCGTTGTGATCTGGATCCCGCTCAGGCTGGCTCGCCCAATTCACCTGGGACTCGAGATTCACCGGCCTCACCAGAGAGGCCTCAACTACCGCCCCATTTGGTACTGGTTCACATAGTCACGTGATGGCATTTTGGTTTGGTTTCGTTGGGGAGTTGAGGCCACTGGTTGGACGGGCACTGGGCAATGTGGCACCCCTGGCACCTGAACACCCTGTGCACTGTGAACCTGGCACACTAGAATGCCACCCTGGAACTGCCAGGGTCCCCATATGGCACTGCTGGGCTGGCAGCGGGTACTGCCAGGCTGGCAGTGCTCAGGGTCGGTCGGGAGGGACCTTGCTCATTAGAGGGATAAGGGGGGGCTCGAGGACCACGAAAGAGGTACTTTGGTGAAGTGGGGATGTCCTGAGGTTGCTGTAGGGGTGCAGAGGGAGGTGAAAAGATTGGAGCTGCCTTTAAAAATGGTCCCCCAATCCGCAAGTCAACTTAAAGAGTGGCCTTGACGGGGAGTTCCTCAGCCACCCCACCACAACCTTGGACCCCCTTTCACTGCACCTAACTTAATTATGGGGTCCTCGAGTACCCCCCTCACCCCACCTCATGAGAGGAAGGCACTCCCAGGGCCGATCCTTGGGATGGGTAACATGACACCTGGGCACCTTGGCACTGCCGGTCTGGCACCCTGGAAGTGCCCATGCAGCCTGGCAGTGCCACCCGAGATTCAAGAGTTGGTAACGGCCAAAGTGCCAGGCTGGCAGTGCCAAGGTACCTGGCTGTCAGTGGGAGTGGGAGGGTACCACCCTGCCCATAGACTGACCACCCAGGATCTCTAATGACCTGAGGCACCCCCCCCCCCCCCCCCCCCCCCCCCCCCCCCCCCCCCCCCCCCCCCCCCCCCCCCCCCCCCCCCCCCCCCCCCCCCCCCCCCCCCCCCCCCCCCCCCCCCCCCCCCCCCCCCCCCCCCGGCCAGGTGCCGTTGCGCCTGGTCCATCTTTGTGGAAAGCAGTGATAAATGGCAACATGTCGTGAGCTCCTAGGCAAAGCCTTCAGCTCCCGGGCACCTGGAGAATATGGCGCCGGCATATTTAAATGAGCCTAATGGCTGACTTAAATATGTTAATCAGGATTTTGTCCAGCGAACGCCATGAATCGCGCGAGAGGCCTCTCGCGAGCTTCAATGGCCTCATCGCAACACCAGATCGGGTGCTACGAGGGCATTAAATAGCGCCCAATATCTTTCACACCAAGTATTTGTTTTATGCCCCAATTGCTTGTGTTCTTGATACAGATACAGGCAAAATCCATCCTTGTATATGGATCACAATCAGTGTGTTCTGAAAAGGGAGGAACATAAAGAGAGGTTGCGTATTCTTCCAATATTCCACCCGCATCAAAAAGTCAAATGTTGGCTCTCGTCTGCTGTATGTATCGAATATGAGAGACGTAGCCTGCCCTCCCTCTCGCCAACTTCACTCCCAACGGGTGACACAATACTCTCAAGATTAGTTTCAGACAATTAGGGCACCTGGTGCATATCCTCTCTAAGTTCTTCTTGTAGCCTTCATTTGCATTCTTCCAGCTCCATTTTCCATCTGCGTCAGGAACGTAAGTTGGCGTCACTCTACCTGACTGGTGTCCGGGCAAGCGGTGTTGCTCCTCATGCACTCAGCCCGTTGTGCATTTTGCACCAGACATGTACAGTCCGACTTTCTTAGTGACTGTGATGAGGTGACCCACCAATTGGAGCAGCTTGACTTGCCTGTCATCGTATTTTGACCTTGCCAGCATTTGACTGGCGTTGATTTAAAATGGGCCCCTCTTTTATTCTGCCCTGTTAAGCAGGTTAATTTAACGAAAATAAAAGGCATGCAGCGGTGACTCATTTTATTTTAGCTGTTTTTAATTCCAAGCTCGCTTGACAACAAAAGGCTGTTTTACGCAATGTTGATCTTATATTCCATTAATCCCCGGGGGTTCTGGAGGTCCAAATTTTGACAGTGCATAACAGAAATACTTCTCTTTACTAAAATCCAAATATTTAATCATTTTTGGGCAGATTTAGTTGAACCAGCTGCTGTAATGTTCCTGATTCCTGCGAGGATTCTGATACTCCCACCATTTAAATTGTTTTTCTTTTCTTTTTAATTCTTTTTCTTGCTATAGTGAAAATTGTGATTTTATTCGGAGGGGGTGTGGAGGCTGTGCAGTCGCTGTGGTGAATGGAAAGCTGTAATCCAGGGCGAAGAGAGGTTGATTGCTGATTTACCGATGGCATTTAGAAAGAAGCCTGACTAACACCTACATCATGAAATGTGCTGGATTTTATTAAATTCATAAGCGAGGAAGGCAGAGCAGAGAGAGAGAGAGAGAGAAAAATAAATAAATTGCCAGCCACATTCCCCAAACCCCAGAGAATCTTAATGCAAGGTTACAGTTTAATTACGCTGTGAAAAATTACAGCTCTGTACAAAAGGCTGTCATTAGGAATGTGCTCCATGTTGCTAGGATATTAGGAGAACGTGCTGTCTCCCTTTATATTTCTTCCTTTTTTCTGGGTGTTGTAATTGCTGGCTGTGTACCATTCAAGTGACAATCAGATTTGCGCGAGGAGTTTGTGACTTCTCTTTGTCCATTTTGCAGACATTTACACTGGAAATTCATTGTGTGACTGTCGGAACTTCTAGCCAAGTCAAAATTGCTACCATCGGCTTGCTGAAATTTATGTGACCTGGATAGGAGTGCGACAGGAAAACGCACAGCGGAATATAGGAAGCATGAAGGCTGCAGAATGGAGTCTTTTATAAACTCAAACTTATTATGACCTTTTCTAGATGTATAAAGGAGTCACAAGGAACTTAATTATTTACCTTGGTTAAAGACTTAGAACGCATTTTCCTTGATGGTGCTTGAAGCTTGCAGTTAATAGGCAAATCTAAAAAGCAAGAACATTCTTCTAACTCCTTAATTATGTCACCGGATTGTAGAACTATTAAAATATGAATTTAATTTAAGAGCCAATGTCTGACCCTTGAGATTAGATTGCATTCTTAGAAGTGGCTTCTAAAACTATTTGTTTTTGCTTCTAATACAACCTTTTCTGCATTGGCGGAGATTAACTGTGACTGCTGAGGTTTTCTTATGCCACAGGCTGTGAGCGCGGATGCCACATTGACCATACCCGGTGACATCCATGCCCAAAAAAAAGGTTTAATGGTTCAGGACTTTGACATCATACCGCAAGCCTATTGTCAAATGTTCTATACCCCACTGCTGAAAAATTCACTGCGTGCTGAATATTTACAACACGATCAGAGCGCTAAAGGGAAAATTAAATTGTGGGGTCATCTGCAATGATTTGCCTCCCCTCGCCCCACCACAGACAACGTATAAGAGGAAAATGATGACACCCAGTTAAACATCCTGCCTGCCATTCAGCTGTTACCAATGCATTTGTTTGCACTCATAAGACAGCAACAACAACACTGTATTTCGATAGTGCTTTTAACATAATAGAATGTCCCAAGTGCCTTCAGAGGAGACATAAAAGAAGGGTCCTGCGATGGTGGTGAAATGGAGCTGAATCTTCCTTTATTCTTTTTAGTGGAACGTTAGCGTCGCTGACAAGACCAGTATTTGTGCCCATCTCTAATTGTCCTTGAACTGAGTGGCTTGCGAGGCCATTTTAGAAGGCAGTGAAGAGTCAACCACACTGCTGTTGGTCTGGAGTCACATGTAGGCCAGACCAGGTAAGGATGGCAGATTTCCTCCCCTGAAGGACAGTAGTGAACCAGATGGGTTTTTATGACAATCGACCATGAGTTCATGGTCGCCATTACTGAGATTAGCTTTCGATTCCAAACTAATGTTGTGGTGGGATATGCACCCCTATCACCAGGGAATTATCCTGGGTCTCTGGAGTACTACTAGTCAAGGCCACCATCGCCCCCAAATGGCATTATATTTTCAGACAAAGGGTAGACAATTATAGATGGTTCCACTTCATTTTGTAACCTTGACTAGACCTTCAGCATAAGCCTTGTCCATGTGAATGAATGGCAAATGTCCCGAGGACATTCACCCACGACCAGGAGCTCACGCTCCTCCCAAGCACAGGAGAAAGGAAATGGCCCTGATTACTTTGACCCGGTCTGTGACATTCTTGGGATGAACTCTAGCATCAAAAGAAAAAGGCAACAATTATGGTATTACAACCTGCTGGTAGTATTAAGAAAATATTTTAATATCTTTAATTTAAAAAGCAGTAAGTTCATTTGGTTTGCTTTACACAATTATTGTTGTTTCCGGTGCTAGAATATATTTCAATATGATGTATTTGTCATCGGCTAGCTTTGCTGTTCAACCACTAGCTAGGATGGAGTTGAGTCTTTTTGAAATGAATCACTCTCAGGGAATTGGTGAGTTGGCAATGCCTTCCAGTGCATAGCCTCCACTCTGCAGTGTCAGATTTGCCAATAAAATCAATATAAAATTTGACAGGAGTTGTCCTGCCCATCAGGAGCAGTGAGGAAAGACTCAATGTGGCAATTGAAAGCTGAAAGAATGACATTTTCTCCGTTTACTAACATTAGAGAAAAGGTTGCAGCACTTCCATTCACATCTTAAACACACATCATAATTGCCAAATTAATAACCCTTTCAGCCTTTAAATGTGAATTTTGATGCATGCATTTCACAAGGCAAAGCAGGGAGTGCGGAATCTTTCACTACTATTGACTGGAATCCATTAAATCTCTATTTAGCGTCACAGGCTGATCGTGTTAATGGAAGAACTACAATTTTATTATTACATTTTAAGGCATGTTTTTAAATTTGATATCAGTGGGTGACGTTAGCATTCGTCAGTCATGCGCAATCTAGTATTCAGGTGCTGCTATAAAGCGCTATTATCATACTGTACTGTGTGTCACACAAGAGATGTCTCATTCCCTCAAGTTAATAATGGGCATAGCCTTGAAAATTATTTGAATGCGTTCTACTTCCTGTTTTAAAAGACGTTGGATATCTGATGCAGTTCAGTCATTTATTGGCCGCATCAAAAAATAGACCCACGTAGATCTCATTCCAATTTCCAGAAGTGCAATTGCTCTCTAGCTCCATGGTTTGAGCACTGCTACATTGAAAAGTATACAAAAGGACCAGCGGTGTAAATAATTGATGTAAGATGTAAAGATTTGAGGAGTTGGGGCGCATGAGATTGTGCCCCTTATCCACACTAAAAGGTTTGCCAACGAATATTTTTGCCTCTATGAATGGCTGGCTTCTGCTAATGTCTCAAGGATTCAAAACACACAAAGCTCGGGATTTATAATACACAATACCTACATAGAAATGGGGTGAGTATGACATGGGAAGGGAGGGGGACTACAACATTTAACAGAGTAATATATGGGTTGAATGCATATGTGTTATATATTTTTTAATGCGACAAAAATTGCTGCAATAAAGAAATGGGAAACATCTCTCCCATCAGTGTTGGTGAACTTGACCTCCCTGCAGAAATGGCTTCGTATCAATGCAGAAATGCAACTCTAGTTGTGTCATGGTCCAGTGATTGATAAATAACCCTATCAATAAGCTGAAAAGAATGCCCACTCAGCACTCTAATACTGCTGCATATTTCTTTGCATCTTGTATCCCTAGGAGCGCATTAAAACTGCTTTTCCCGTGTGCTGGAGTTGTTAAATATGCATCCAATTTAATTTTTTCATCTGCATTCCACTTTCATTACTGATTACGGAACTTTATCGCTCTTAGAATATTTTGCTCTGCTTACAAAAGATTTGTCTTGCAGCTTGAAAATTTGGGCAGACGCATTTAGGACGAGGGAAGTGCTGTTAGAATCAACTATCCGTACTGTGTCCATCTTGGCTCTGTAGGTTGCACGATCGCCTCTGAGTTGGAAAGGTTTTGCTTTAAGGCCCTCTGCCAGGAAGCTTCAGTACAGTTCTGAGGGAGCACTGCACCACAGAGGTGACATCCTTCAGAAGAAAGATTAGACCAAGGTCCCATCTGTCCTCTCGGGTGGGTGTAAGCAGTCTCATCAGTATCTCAAATAAATACTGGGCAGCACAGTGGCTCAGTGCTTAGCACTGCTGCCTCAAAGCGCCAGGGGCCCGGGTTCAATTCCGGTCATTGTCTGTGTGGAGCTTGTATGTTCTCCCCGTGTCTGCATGGGTTTTCTCCGGTCCTCCGGATTCACTGGTTTTCTCCCACAGTCCAAAGATGTGCGGATTAGGTGGATTTGACATGCTAAATTACCCTTTAGTTAGATTATACAGTTACCGAGATAGAGCAGGTTAGATGGATGAGTGGACTTGTCAAGGGTGCTCTTTCGAAGGGTCGGTGCATTACGGTGGGCCAAATGGCCTGTTTCTGTACTGTAAGGATACTGTGATTCTGAAAGCTGGGAAGCTCTACCAAGTGTTCTCTTCAATATTTACACCTCAACCAACACCTACAAACACATACTCTGGCAATTAACACATTGCTGTGCAAAACATGGCTTTTGCATTTCCTATGTTACAGCAGTAGTTGCATTTTAAAAGCACTTGCATGGGGACATCCTCAGATCCTGAAAGGTGTTATATAAATGGAGGCCTTTTATTTTCTTTTATTGCACAAGTCTTTCATTCTTCTTCCTAACTTCTTCATTTTTAACTTCGTTGTGTGGTGTTGAACCCAACCTCACAATGCGATCAATTTGCCCTTGAACATGACTGTGGACTCCAGCAGTGAATGTGCCGAACTGTGATGAACTGTATTGTGATGATGAATTACACCATTAGCAAGTGCATAAACCTCCAGGATAACCCCGTACCTCTCATTTTGCTCCATCTAGATGGACCATGACCCCAGGAACCCCGCGTACATTGCTGCTCAAGGCCCACTTCCTGCCACAGTTGCAGATTTCTGGCAGGTAAGAGATCTGTCCGAGCTACATTTATATTCCACGAGAGAAATTTGAAAGAGCTGAAGGAATGGGAATTTGGTAAAATGCTGCACTTGTAGGGGCCAAGTTTTATCTGATAGGTTGCCGTGGTTATAGTTTCATTTATGATTGTTGTACATTTCTCAATCTGCCATTGGTTTGAAGATAAATCACAAAGCATGTGTGAACTTCTTGCTGAATGCTGAGTTCTCCCCCGTGACAGAACTGCTCGCTTCATAAGAAACCTGAGCACCAGTAAATTAACTCTCATGACGGAACTTAACCTAGTTAAGCTCTGCTTTGTTGGATGATTGCAGTGTTTGAATGTAGAAATGATCAAAAAAATTGTATTTGAGTTCTCAGTTCTAGTACGGTACAAAACAGCCGTGCATACACAATGGGCCGAACGGCCTCCTTTGGTGCAACATTATCTGTGGTTCTGTCATGTGACCACAAGCTGGTTTAGCTTAGTGTGCTAGACAGCTGGTTTGTGATGCAGAACAAGGCCAGCAGCGCGGGTTCAATTTCCGTACCAGCTTACCCGAACAGGCGCAGGAATGTGGCGTTTTACGACGGCGTGAACTGGCCACTGCCAGGAGTAATTCTGGCCCCTACAGGGGACCAGCACGGCACTGGAGCGGTTCACACCACTCCAGCTGCCGATCCCAGCGCAAACTGTGCGCCGCGAGATCCGCGCATGCGCAGGGGCCTCCTTCAACGCGCCGGCGCCGATGCAACATGACGCAGGAGTACAGGGACCGGCGCAAAGGAAAAGAGGCCACGGGTCAGAGAGGCCGGCCCGCCAATCGGTGGGCCCCGAAGCTTTTTGCTATCTGAAATATCCTGTACACCTTTACCCAGAAGAACATTAAAAGTAAGAATTATTGAGACTTAATGAGTGACTTGTTACTCTTTTCTCACGGTAGTTAGGAGTGTATTTAGTGCTCCCTGCTGAATATTTAAAATACCGAGTGGTTGCAGGACAGAAAAACATAAAAAGAAAACGGGAGCGGACGTAGAGGCCACTCAGCCCTTCAAGCCTGCTCTACCATTCAATATGATCATGACTGACCCTCTCTCAACGCCCCACTCCCGCTCTCTCCCCATACCCCTTGACGCCTCCAGGGACTCCGAAAGAGTAGTGCCTGCTGGTGGAGCTGCGAGAATCGGTTTATGCAACGCATTGGGTACAGTTGGCCGGTGTGATTTAGCACCACGGCACCCTGCACTGACCATGAATTCCATCATCCTTGCCACAAGTAGTTTGTGCAGTCAGCTCAGGAATTTGAGTGGAATTCACACGTAGCAAAACTCCCCCTTGGGGCTGAAGTAGCGAATTGACTGTACGGAAGGGCACTTTGTACAAACGTTAAATAAAATGCATTTCCTGCAGGCAAGTGGAGAGAGGTCAGTGATAGCAGAAAAATCCATCATGCTCCCTATCAATAACAAAACAAAAACACCTCAGATTCCTGAGGAAAGATATGCAGCACAGTCGATTAATTATTCAGTGCCCCACAAATAGCAACCCTCTCCTCTCTACAACTTAATCCTGCAGATGTTGGCTTACAACAACAACTTAAGTGACACCTCTGGCATCATTAAACATCCCAAGGGGCTTCTCAGAGGTATTTAAAAATAAAGCACCCAAGCCCACGTTGGATACGAGGTCAAATGGGCACACAAAGAGTTAGATTTTAAGGAGCACCTGAAGGAAGGAAAGAGAGGTCGAGGTGATGGGGTTGAGGGAGGTAATTCCCTCAGGGCCCAGTAGCTCTGCGCTTGCGGAATTCTATAACTCGTCTCCAAAATTACTCCCCATTCACTGTGTAGCATCTTAATCCTACCTCCCTACTTTCTGAAGAGGTACTTTACTTTACTTCTCCACAATCTTCCCACTCAGCATTTCTAAGCTTTTGCCATCCATCTCCCTCATCCTTCCCCCTACTCTTTTCCCTTCCTTCCTCCCTTTCAGATTCCTAACTCCCTCATCCTGTTCCCAAGCTGCTTTTCTTCTTCCCTCGTCTCTACTTTTAATCTTTCCCCCTTCTATTTCCCTCTCTGTCTTTCCCCCCAATTCCTTCTAATCTACCTCCACTCCCTTCCCCCACACCATTGATCTCTCAAACTCTGACCCCCGTTTAGTGCCCTTGGCTCGGACTTCCCAACATGAGAGACTGGCTGGTTAAAAATAAGTACAAATGGAGCCTATTCAAATCATTTAGTACCTAGCATTTAGGAAGGTCACAGCTCAGACTAAGGGAGGCTTTACTCTGCATACCTGAGAAGCAACTCTTGATACCCTTGTCTCTAAATCTTTTCCACTTGCTTTCCGCATGCAATGAGCTCTCATTTTGAACAGGACTTCCAACTTTCACTGTCAGGTTCTCCACAAGGTAGATGAGTGGCTTGGATATTCATTCATTGGGACGACAGAGGAGGCAGCTGAATGATTATTTTATGGTCGCGATCATTGTGTTTTTATTACTGTAATAAAAAATATATTTCTTCTCATTTTGATAATGGTTTCACTGGATCTCTACCAATCTAGCGAGAAGTAAAATTTAATTTGACATCATTGCATAGCGACTGGGAGTCAGTCTGTTGTAGTAGAAAACGACATGCACTTAAAGAAAAATTTAATTTTTAACGACAATACGTTCAAATGTCATAATAAGCGACATCATTTTATATCGATTGTTACGACTAACTTATTCATAGACTTGAATTATTATTGCATTCGGAAGAAATAGTGGTTGCCATAGCTTGATGTCATTATTTTGGCACTATGCGAGGACATTGCTGAAATTTAAGCACTAAGTTCAAAGGATCTGGTCATTTCCAGCCTAAATATAGACTTTGGAGACAAAATGAAATTTGGTGGAAGCCACAGCATCAATCTTCTCTATAGGTTGACAGGTGGTCAGCGAAATATGAACAATTAGGTGGTGGTGTGGTGGTTTGTGTTTCCTCGGTGTGCATGAATTCTGATTGTGTGACTCACTGATAATAAATACAGAGTAATTAGCTCGTGACACCGTGAGGTACAGACTCTTGTTCTTCCCGTCAGATGGTGTGGGAGAATGGCTGTGTTGTTATCGTCATGCTGACACCCTTGACAGAAAATGGAGTCAAGCAATGTTACCACTACTGGCCGGATGAGGGTTCCAACCTGTACCACATCTATGAGGTAAGGCGATAGTCCTTGCAGTGCCCTTCAATAACGATCAGTGTCTCCGTTATTATGGCAGTGATTCAAGAATGCATCACAACAAATTTCAAAAAGAGCTACTCACTCCGCCGTTGCCAGATTTGCTGTGTCGCTTTTCCTTCGAACAACTTTATGAACTGCAGCCCCTTTCAGACCGTGAATTATTCATGTTGATAGCATCTATCTGTGAAGTATTATTTTAACAAGCTGGCCTAATGCCAGCCTTCTCGGAGAACCTAAGCTTCTGTGAGACCCATTTGCGTGTTCCCTTTCCTTCTCTCACTTTAGAGCCCATTTTCCATCCTCCTAATTGCCCTCAACATCTCATATTTATGATTTTGTATTAGTCCCATTCAACTGGCTGATTTTTTTTTTGAGCACAGACCACGACCTCAATCACTACCACTGTTCCAATGTCCTGTCCATGGCTACCACTGCAAACAATATATATCGTGGACTTAAAGCACTCCTTGTATCATGTATACTGCACAATCGTGATGTATACTGTGCTGTCATCCAAGTATGATTCCAATAGGAAAAGAAGAATGGATGGAAGATGAGCCAGGCGAGGTTCCAATAATTAAGAAAACAATTTTTAACCACACTTTAAAACAGTGCAAACCTGGTATTTTATTACACACACACTACAAACAATTCCAAACAAACAAGGGAAACAGGTTTCAAGGCTGCAGTGCATGGCGTTGTTCAAGACTTTAACTCTGAATGCAAGCATTCCGGGCTTTCAATGGACCGGCATTCCTTGAATCCAGTGGCATCGCGTGTTCCCATTCTCTCCTACTTTCTGCCAAGTAGCCACATCTTTGGCACAAGCTGGGGGCATTTGACTATCAGCCAAATGCTTGTGTGTTTGAATACCAGATGAGCTTGTTCTTCACATTCTGTTCCATCATATGTTGTTGACGCTCCTACCACTTTGCTCTTGTGCTGCATTCCAGTTTTGTCTGGACTGGTGCCCTCTGCTCCATACCTTCTGCAGTTATTGAGGGGGGGGGGGGAGCTGGCAGGTGTTTGAAGAGGGGTAGAGAAAGGATGTGTGGGGAGGGGGTGGCAATGTTAGATATGCAGGTCCCTTTAAGAATAAACCAGGAGCAGCTTCAACCTGATTTGAGAGCACGTGCTGCTCATTGGAGGTTGTATTTAAGAGCTGTTTCTTTTCCCTGTGGGGCATTACTTCTGGACAGCGAGAGGATCCAGAGGAACAGAGTGGAAGCCAGCGTTTGTGCTGAACTATAGTATCGCAATAACACAGTTGTGTGAATCATGAGGATGTCTTCCGCTGCTTAATTCAGCGAGTGGATATTCACCTATTTAACAGCGGGGAGGCACATATTACTTGGACTGTATGGATTCAGACCCAAAGTTCAAACCCATTTACATTGGTAGGATCCCAAAGACAATAGAACCTGCCACTGTCAACAGCACTCATCACAACATAGAGAGATCTGATCGGAGACCCATATTTTCATCGCTCTTGTGAGGTGATACTGGACCTCTAATTAGAATTTAAAGTGCAGGACCGGATTTCCTCTTGTTTTCTAATTGTGGCTTTGATTTTCAATAATGGCAGGGGGAAAGGTAAACGAGGCACAGCAACATAGGCAAGTTTCCATTTGAATGTTGGTCACCATGACATCAGAGTTCCATCAAGGCCGCTGTTAAATCATACAAGGAAACATCTGCCGGGATTCTCCGTTGGGGAGACTATGGGTGCCATGGGTGATCCTGGAAGAGGACTCTCCCAGGATTTCTGACGGTTCTTACGTTGCAATCTGGATCCCACCCATGGGCGGGACCCAGTTTAAAAACTCACTGGCCTTCGCCAGATTGAACTGGATCTACCGGCCTCGCTGAGGAGACTCCAGCCAGGTGCCAATTAGTACTGGTCCCCATAAATCTGGGTAAGGCGGTACTGCGGATGCCATCTGGGCACCGTGGCACTGCCAGCCTGGCACCTTGGCAGTGTCACATGGGCACCTTGGCAGTGTCACATGGGCACCTTGGGAGTGTCACCTGGGCACCCTAGCAGTGCCATCTGGGTGCCAGTGTGGCACTGCCAGGATGACCAGGTGGCATTGCCAGGATGACCAGGTGGCACTGCCAGCATGCCATACTGGAAGTGACAAGGTGCCCAGATGGCATTTTGCCTGCACCGGGGATTGGGCCTGGGGTTGCCCTGCCTGTAAGGGATAGGGTGCGGGTGGCTCAAGAACCTCCCAAGAGGTGATTTGGGACACTGAGGGCGTCCGGGGGTCGCATTGGGGGGAGTTAAGAGGCGCCATTTCTCTTCCTCCACTGAGGGGATCCACTCATCGGAGCTCCTTAGTGCTAAAAATTTGGCTAAGTTTGGCTTCGGCACGGTGTTCTCATGGAGGCCCAAAATAAACACAAGAGTGCCGTTAGATAGTGGGTCATTCACTGGTGCTACAAGTGAGGGGAATGACCCCTCTAATCCCGCCCAGAAAGGACTCTTTTATTTGGTTAGATTGTGCCATATATTCTCCCACCAGAGATGAATTGTAACTGATTTACATTCCCGGTGGCGTGGAAATACGAGAGATTCTGAGGGAATCCCACCATTGGATCGCCATTCTGAGCGGAAGGCCGCGAGGACGGCCGCGAGGACGGCCGCGAGGCCCACGACTGGCCACCCTCTTCCTCATCTCAACCACCCCCCCCCGCCCCCACATCGCGGAACAGCACCGCACCCACCCTCGCATCACAAAGCAACCACCCACATCCCCCCGCGCCCCCGCATCGCCTTTCAGTTCCCCACCCCTTTGATTTTCTGGGTTCCCCCCCTTCCCTCAAGTACAGGGCTGACCCACCTTCCCCCCCCCCCCGAGAACCGCTGAATAGGGGGCCCTCCACAAAGGCTCCCTAAATATGGGCACCCCACAGACCCTGAACTAACGGGATCCCTAGACACCCCGTTAGAGGAACCCCCCAGAGACCCCCTAACCAGAGGGATCCCCCCAAGACCCCCTTACTCAAGGAAACCTCCAAAAAGACTCCTTAACTAAAGGAACCCCCCCCCCCCCCCGCCACAGACCCACTCAAAAGGAGACCCCTATCTGGAAGTAGCGAAAAAATCACTGTTGTAACACTCACCTGGGCAATACACACCCTGCTCAGACACAGGAAGCTTCATGTGTCCATTCCTGGAAAGAGAAAAGCAGTGACCTGTGTTTAAAACCCTCTGATCCTTTAGCTGCAAATTATTCATTCATTTGTCTTAGTGGGCTGTGATTCACAGCTTCTGCAAACACAGCTGTTGGCCTTGTTTCATTCACCTCCCTTCATGGATGTATAACTCTGATGGGCTGTAACCACAATGTTTGCAAACATCGATCACTTCAAAGAGAATTTCCAGCTCAGCACTTCAAAATCACTCAACCGTGATGGGGGGGTTGATTGGAATGCACTTACCTTTGAAGTAGTTGATGTTTGTGAGGTTGTCCCCCTATTGAGAGGGTCTCAGGGGGGTCCCCTTATCCACAGGGACTCCGGGGGTCCCCCTACCTAGGGGGTCTCTGTGCGGGTCTCCCTATCTAGGGGGTCGCTGGGGAGGGGGGGGGTCTCTCAGTCTAGGGGTTCTCTGGAGGGAGTCTCCCTATCTAGTAGGTCTCTGTGGGGGTCTCCCTATCCAGGAGATATCGTGGCGTGGGGCTGTCTCTGTGTTGCAGTCTCTGGGGATGTCTCTCATTGTAGGGGTCTCTGGGGGACACGGTGTGGCCGTCTGGTAGGGGAGGAATGGGCAGGTAGTGCATTGTGGGGGTTGGGGTTGAGGGTGGCCCTCGAGTGGACTTCAGGGGCAACTCCCTCAAGGGATTACCTCCTTGGCCCATGGTCCACCATGTCAGGGCTACGTTGGTAAACACCAAAAGGAATTCCTTACCCATGAGATTCCCGGCCTGGAGACTCTCAGCTGGGCCCACAAAGTGGATGCAAACTGGTCATTAGGACACATTTGCAGCCAATAGCATCTTTCTGCCAGTGTGCAGGTGCAAACCCCACTCCCATGGGGGGAGCAGATCATAATAGTTGGTTCGGCACCCGGCACGAGCCTCGATTTCGGCCGTCTGCCCAATTGCGATCCGCGTTCCGGCATCGTGGGCGGATAATCCAGCCCATGAGTCTAACGATGTTTCTGAAAGCTCTGCTATGTTTGTAATCATAAATGTGTAAAGTGTACTAATAATCTGGTCAAACTAGGAGAAGGTAAAACTCTACCAAGAGAGGGGAAGCTGTACGATTGCTCCGGTTTACTGTGTGGTGTGGACGGAGCAAGCTGCCTGTCCCGTTTCCCAGTTACATATGTTGCTAGCGTTAGAGGAAGAGAGATGGGGGAAGGCTTGTGTGGAGCATACATACACCATTTAGGCCAAATGGCCTCATTTCTGTACAGTCGGCCCTATGTAACAACCCCTTTATTTTATTTTTATTTTAACATCAGGTTAACCTCGTCTCAGAGCATATCTGGTGTGAAGATTTCCTGGTGCGCAGCTTTTACCTCAAAAATCTTCAGACCAACGAGACCCGCACGGTGACGCAATTCCACTTCCTGAGCTGGTTTGACCAGGCTGTTCCCTCATCCACCAGGTCCCTCTTGGACTTCCGCAGGTACAGCAGCTGGTCGGGAGCAAGATCATTTCACTGAATGCTTGGTTTAAACCCCTCTGACACATCTGATCAATCCTAGGGAGCTTTCATCCATTACTAACTCCACTAGAGAAATGCGGACCTCAACCGGTATTTCACTGGTAATCCCACGAACATTGAGTGTCAATATGCATTTGGCTTTAAACGTTGGTTTTAGTTGCTAGTGGGTCAGTGATTGACAAATCAGAAGTAGCCTGAGAAGAAGCCCGGTGGACACAATGGGGCAGCGTTTTCTGACTGCAGACAGATACACGGTGAATATGTCTAATTAATGTATTCCTTGTGTCCAGAGGGAACAAATTTACACTTTAAAGGAGATTGTGAGACAAAAACAGAGCAAAAATTTGCAACAATGTGTGAAGTACTCTTTTCAATTTGAAATTATGCTAAATATTACCCTAGCCTGACATATTTTCTTGCTGTGTGCCACAGAATTTACTAACAGTGCTCGCTCTGTAAATGGACAAACTCCTATGTTGCCAGCTCATTAACAGTTGCCAGTGTCATTTTTGTGATGTTGCAGCTAGTAATATGAGCCCAGTTGCATAGTCACAAAAGTGATCATTGGAAACTGTGACTCTGCAGCAGGGAACAATGCGGAAAAAAATACCTTGCCTTGGCCTCTAACCACCTTTGACTTTTGCTTGCTAATGGTTTGCATGATGGTTTCTCTCTTAAGCTGAATGCTGGTTGGTATCACTAATTGCTGTGATTTTTCCCCCCCCCCCGCCCGCCCCCAATTCTATAACTTTGCGAGGGTGAGGACAAAGTGCCTTTCTGTCCAAAAATGTGTACACACACACAAAAAAAAAATCTTAAAGGGTGTCATTCAGTTGTTTGATGGCGATGAGCTTTTTAATGTTGCCAAGTGTTAAATATTCCAGACTGACATTGACAGCGCAGACAGGCGGTACGGGTTGTGTGTTTGAATTGAATTTCTTCTGCTTTATTACAGAAAGGTAAACAAGTGCTACAGGGGACGCTCATGTCCGATAATTGTTCACTGCAGGCAAGTACATCTTCTTTGTGAATTTTTTTTTAATTAAAAAAATGTGGCAGGGGAGGGCGGGCCATTTTCACACAGTGCTCCCCCCCCCCCCCAATGGGGACCGTCGGCAATTCCCTGGCGAACAGCTGATAGTGAATCTGGCAGATATTCCCCCCCCCACATGAGTTCAAAGTAAAAGAGGTGACAGCAGCTGTACGGGTCTGAATGGCACAGTGCTGATAGCGATGATTTTGTTTTTCCAATCATCCCTCTCTTATTGTTGACAGTGACGGCGCTGGAAGATGTGGGACCTATATTCTGATTGACATGGTTCTGAATAGGATGACCAAAGGTGAGAGTCAATGGCTTTTTTTTTGTTATTTCCTTGCATGTGTGTGTGTGTGCGCGTGTGGTGCTGGAGGTGGGGGGAGGGGGGCCTTGTTGCCCTGGAGACCGTAGGCACTCACATTCAAGAAACAGCCAAAAAGGGAATGTGCTGAAAGCAGATTGTGCTCTTTGCTGAATGGCCTCTGGTTATTTGCACCACCACAGTGATCACTGAGTCAGTTCATTCCAAAATAAAGACTGTGCACTGCCGATAATGGTTGAGTGTAATTAATAATAACAAAGAAAAGGTTTTACTGATAAAAGAAAAATGGTTGCATTACAGAAAGGTCCAGGGGTATTGTACGAGGGGAGATAGTTACAAGACAGACCACGTGACATTTAAGAACAGGATCATCCTGCTGTGTCAATTATCTTTCAGCTCTTTTCACTTGGTCAGTCTTGGAAGCCTTTACAAAGAACCAGAAATGTGGACAATGGGTTTCAAGTAGACTACTTTCCACTAAGCGATGTGCATTTAAATTTAAAAAGATCTATTAATGCAGTCTATGCTTCCAATCAGAATGCAGCGGGATGGTAAGTGCAGAAAGGCACAGCAGGTCAAGTAGAACCTGACCCAGAAAACCTGCATTGACAGACTGGAGCTGACCACACACAGGAGGCTCTGAGGCCAGATGTAGCGACAAGATGAGCACGTCTGCCAGTCTGCGCTCGGTAGTGCATATCAGAGGCCCAGCAAGCTTTTGGGGATCAATGTCCAGTCACAACTGAAAAAGAGTGGTGCCTGGAGATCGGTCTCCCCAAGGAGACGAACAGAACAAAAAAGTCATTTGGTTGTACAGAACGTGAGGGTTGCTAAAGGAGAAAGACGGGTTATGTGTCAGGTGGGCTCTTCATCAGAATCTGATTGGACCTGGTAAAGTGCGTAAACAGAACATGCCTCCCTCATCTGGCCATTTTTTTATTCTGCTGAGAAAAGAGAAATGTGAAATTTTAAAAGAGACATGTGAAATTTTAAAAGAGACATGTGAAATATTTCACCATTCAGCACATTTTGCAAGGGCATCAGTCTAAGTAGAAAGCACCAATTTATATTGTAGAAGAAAACGCTGATTGATTGGCAAGTGGACTCTGAATGGTAGACGCGTTGCCATGGAGAATGCATCAGTTAGACCATAAGGCCATAAGACGTAGGAGCAGAACTAGGCCATTTGGCCCATCAAGTCTGTTCCGCCATTCAATGAGATCATGGCTGATCTGATATCCTCAACTCCACTTTCCCACCTTATCCCCATAACACTTGATTCCCTTACTGATTAAAAGTCTGTCTGTCTCAGCCTTGAACATACTTAACAACCCAGACTCTACAACCCTTGGCAGTAAAGAATTCCACAGATTCACTACCCTCTGAGAGTAGAAATTCCTCCTCATCTCTGTCTTAAATGGGAGACCTCTTACTCTGAGATTATGCCCTCTGGTCCTAGACTCTCCCACAAGAAAACTTCTCAGCATCCACCCTGTCAAACCCTCTGAGAATCCTATACATCTCAATAAGGTCGCATCTCATTCTTCTAAACTCCAATGAGTACAGGTCCAACCTCCTTAACGTATCCTCATACCCAAGATCAACAGTGAACCTTCTCTGGACTGCCTCCAATGCAGTTGATAGAGATTTTCAGATTGCTGCCAAGCATTGTTTGAAATTTAATTAGGCAGCTTGACCCTGATTGGTCAAAGCATTGATCTGGGGAACGAATACGAGAATGGCTGTCACTTATTTAGTTTAGCTGAAACAGGGGCAATGTGTATACATATTCTTCCTGTCTACAAAGAACAGGACTCTGTATATTAATATATGTCGCTTCCAGTACATGCAAATGCACCACACTGTGAACCCAATTGACATCTTAAATTGGTTGCCAGCATAATTATTAGCAGACTGAGGATCAATTAGCAAATGCTGTCCGAGCCAGAATCACATTTAGTGTTGGGCACTGTGTGTTTTATGTTTTGCAAGCACAGGCTGGTTGGGTACAGTCTGCACGTTGCCCATTGCAAACAGTGGCTGGAACATAGTGTTTGATATGATCCATCAGTCTTTTGGACATACGGGGCAGGATTCTCCCATTCGGCGGAAGAGTGTCCACGCCGTCGGAAACGCCGTCGCATTTCACGATGGCGTGAACGGGCCGCTCGGAGAATCGCGTGCCAGCGATGGGGCAGCGTGGCACGGTTGCGGGGATTCTCCGGCCTGGCGCGGGGCTGGGGAATCCCGCCCACGGACTGCATACCTACCATTACGGTAGCATTGTGGATAGCACAATCGCTTCACAGCTCCAGGGTCCCAGGTTCGATTCCAGCTTGGGTCACTGTCTGTGCGGAGTCTGCACATCCTCCCCGTGTATGCGTGGGTTTCCTCCGGGTGCTCCGGTTTCCTCCCACAGTTCAAAGATGTGCAGGTTAGGTGGATTGGCCATGATAAATTGCCCTTAGTGTCCAAAATTGCCCTTAGTGTTGGGTGGGGTTACTGGGTTATGGGGATAGGGTGGAGGTGTTGACCTTGGGTAGGGTGCTCTTTCCAAGAGCCGGTGCAGACTCGATGGGCCGAATGGCCTCCTTCTGCACTGTAAATTCTATGATTACACTGACACAAATTCATATACCACATTACTCATTCTGTGACAGACAGAACATTATCTTGTCGGGAACCCGGGTTCAAATTCCACCATGGCAGATGGTGAAATTTTAATTAAATAAAAATTTGGAATTAAAAGTCAAATGATGACGATGAAATTATTGTTATAAAAACCCATCTGGTTTACTAATGCACTTCAGGGAAGGAAATCTGCTGCCCTTATCTGGTTGGGCCTAGATGTGACTCCAGATCCACAGAAATATGATTGACTCGTGAATGCCCGCAGTTGAACGGTCAATTAGGATGGGCATTAAGGGCAGCACGGTGGCCTAGTGGTTAGCACAACCGCCTCACGGCGCTGAGGTCCCAGGTTCGATCCCGGCTCTGGATCACTGTCCGTGTGGAGTTTGCACATTCTCCCCGTGTCTGCGTGGGTTTCGCCCCCACAACCCAAAAATGTGCAGAGTAGGTGGATTGGCCATGCTAAATTGCCCCTTAATTAGAAAAAATAATTGGGTAATCTAAATTTTTTTAAAAAAAGGATGGGCATTAAAATGCTGGCCCAGCCAGTGACACCCACATCCCATGCACAAATTTTTTTTAAATGGTCAAATGAGGGGGGCATGCTGCAGTCAGATTCTGCTGAAGAGCCCACCTCATATATAACTGGTCTTTCTCCTTGAGATGGTGACTGTTTGACTGTCCATGGCAGCTGCAGTTTAGTTGGGAGTACTATCTAAAATGCTGACTGAGGAAACAAGATCATGCAGCCCATCAACAGGAACGCTGCCTTTAGTGAAAAGTAATTCTGATAGTGTCAACAACACTAAAACAGTTTAACTAGTCATGATCACGTCGCTGTTTGTGGGGTAAAAAAAATAGACTTCATCGGGCGTAAAGCATTGTGGATCACGGGTTAAAGCATGGGTTACGGTTATAGGGTGGATACGTGGGTTTGAGTAGGGTGATCATGGCTCGGCACAACATCGAGGGCCGAAGGGCCTGTTCTGTGCTGTACTGTTCTATGTTCTATCACCCTGAGGGACTGAAAGGAACCTCCTTTCTACTTGCAACATTTACTATTTTCATGTCAGACCGAGTCTGCACCTGCACCCACCCACTGAGAAAAGAAATTGACAGGCGGGGGTGAGGCTTTCAGTTGACCCAGGCCGTGCCTACTGAGAATCTGTATTACAAGCTGGAGAGGCGAATAGGAACAATGGCAAATACGGTGCAAGGACGGGTCTGCACACAATCATCGAGTTCATCCATTCTCTCCATAGCAATGCCCAGGCAGAAGAGAGAGTGCAGTGTTGTTGATGCTGTTACTTCCTAAGAACAGTAAAGAAATGTGTCTGGCGATATACTTGTTCGGACATTGAGTCGGCATCTTGGGATTCTCATGCTTCTTGCGTCTGAGAATAGTTTTGAAGATTGGAGTTGACTTTGTTTTTAACTGGTAGATGGCGTATGTGTGCGTGTATCTCATTGCACCGTTGAATGTCAAGCGACATTTCAAAGCGTGGGGTTAGTGCTTGGCACAATGCAAAAGAAAGTCATGTGAAACTGGGCAGAGAGCGTGAGGGGAGGTTACTCCAAATTGGTCACCCCCACCCCCCGCCATTTTGTCATGGACCTCCTCTCCTTCTGCCTGTAGTGTATATGATTTGAAACTCTGTGACCTGAAGGTTTGGCGTTTTGTTCAAATGGAAAGATCAAAGGGCAGAGTGGGTCTCTGAGCTCCCCACTGAGCTGGGTCTTTCCCAGGCTGTCATACTGAGAAGCAAGCAAAGACTTTGTTCTGAAAGAAATCTGCCTGGCTTCTAAGGCCAAGGCTTTCATTGTCTGGGCTAAAATAGTTTGCGGCCTAAGAAAAGATCCAGTGTTCATCTGCCGATCAAAGGCTGAAGTAGTGGACCCCTAAATCTCTCTTGCCATTTGTTTTTTTAACAAAAGAATGTGATGCACAAGTGTGGGACATTGAGAATGGCCCTAGCTAGCTTTATTAAAGCTGCCAGGACATCATTTGTGGTAAAGCGAGCACACAGACTGAAAGTACAAATTTATATTGACAAATGTTTGGTCTGAGAACTTGGTCCTTGGAGGCAGACACGGGAATAACTCTTTTAACCTGTGGTTCCTTTAGAAACAGAGGAAGTTGAGATCTATAACTAAACCCAGTGCAGGGCTGGGAAAGTGAACATTTCGGAATCTTTCACCTTGTCAACGGACAAAGTAGGACAGAAAGCAAGACAAGCTAAATATTTTAGGCAGAAAACTTCAACATCTGTTACAAAGTAAATGGTAATTACGCAAATAAACCAAACGCAGTCTACATTTGATCTAAAAGAAATAATAACTGAGGGAAGGATCAAGAGGGGTAAGGGCAAAATTTAAAAAGTCGAATCCCAGATATGTGAACATAGGTACAGAGGAAGCATTCTAATTAAAAATGTTTAATTGTATAGTTTGGGCAATTTAAGTGTTAGTGGTCAGACCTTGACCTGACATTTAACTTCAGACGGGTTTTGGATGGGGCGGCGGGTGGTAAGATGGAAACTGGCTTCTTGTTCCTTGAAATGAACCCACCAAGCCATTTACTCCTGGCTTCCTTTCCACCCAGACAGCTGCCTTGCTCCTGGAAAGCAGGTAGGAATTGTGGGGGTGTGGCAGTGGGGATAATAAAACCCCTCAATTAATGTAGGTGGTGGGATCGGTGTTGGGGGGGGGGGGGGGGGGGGGGGGGGGGGGGAATGCTTGTGGGGCGTTCTGGAGAAGTGGAACACTGCAGCAAAGGAGACCTAAGCTTTCCTTGTGGGACCTGGAAGAACAAAACCCAAACTTCAAGGCCGTTATCTAAGTTGATGCTTCAGTGCCCACCTGAGGAAGTATCGTGTTGCCAGAGGTTCATTTAACCACTGCTCATGCAGGTTACATTAAAGCTACATGGGGAATATCATATGAATCACAGAATTCTTACAGCACAGAAGGCCATTCAGCCCATTGTGTCTGTACAACCTCTCCAAATGAGCAATTCACCTAGTGCCAGTCCCCTACCTTTTCCCTGTAGCCCTGCATATCGTTCCTCATCAGATAACAGTCTAATTCCATTCTGAATGCTTCTTTTGAACCAGCCTCCATCAGACTCTCAGGCAATGCATTCCAGACATTAACCATTCAGGATATGAAAATATTTGCTTTCGCGTCGCTGCACTCTTTTACCAATTACTTTAATCTGTGCCCACTCGATCTCAATCCTTTCATATGTGGAAATTGTTTCTCTCTATCTACCCCGTCCAGACCCTTCACAATTTTCAATGCCTCTGACAAATCTTCTCTCAACCTTCTCTTCGTCAAGGAAAACAGTCCCACCTTCTCTAATCTATCTTTGCAACTGGAGTTTCTCATCCCTGCAGCCATTCTCTTCTGTCCACACTCCAATGCCTTTACGGGTGGGTTTCTCCCCTAACCGGCAGGGCGGGCCATACCAGCGCCGAGGAGTGGCATGAACCACTCCGGCGTTGGGCCGCCCAGAAGGTGCGGAATCCTCCACACCTTCAGGGGCTAGGCTGGCGCCGGTGGGGTTGGCGCAGCGCCAGCCAGAGCTGAAGGGCCCTCCGCCGGCTGCCACGAGTTGGCGCATGCGCCGGGAGCGCCAGCGTGTGCTGGCATCATCCCAGCGCATGCGCAGGGGTTTCTTCTCCGCACCTGCCATGGCGGAACCGTTGCACCGGCCGGCGAGGAGGGAAAGATGCCCCACGGATTGCAGAGATTTAAGTTGCAGAGGGATCTGGGTGTCCGTGTGCATGAATCACAAAAGGCTAGTTCACAGGTACAGCAAGTAATTAGGAAAGCTAATAGAATCTTATTGTTTATTGTCAGGAGAATTGAATACAAAAGTAGGGAGGTTATGCTTCAGTTGTTCAGGACCACTAGTGAGCCGCATTTAGAGTATTGGTTATCTTATTTAAGGAAAGAGTAAATGTGTTGAAAGCAGTTCAAAGAAGGTTTACCAAACTAACATGTGGAATGGGTGGGGTTGTCCTATGAGGAATAGATGGGCAAGCCTGGAGTTTAGAAGAGTAAGAGGCAACTTTATTGAAACACAACAAAGATCCTGAGGGGTCTCGAGAAGGTAGATGTGGAGAGGATGTTTCCTCTTGTGGAAGAAACTAGAACTAAGGGTCGCTGTTTAAAAATAATGGATTGCCCATTTAAAATGGAGATGAAACAATGTTTACACTGAAAGGGTCATGAGTCTTTGGAACTCTCAAACTGAAGAGGTGGTTGTAGCAGAGTCTTTGAATATTTTCAAGGCAGAGCTATATAGATTTTTGGTAAGAAAGAGGATAAAAGGTTATTGGGGATAGACGAGATGCCAGATTTGAGGTTACTAGCAAATCAGCCATGTTCTTATTAAATGGCAGATAAGGCTCAAGGGGCTGAATGACCTACTCCTGCTCCTTGTTCATATGTTCATATCCTAATCAATTGAGGACTTTGGTATTAACCTCTCTCTCAACCTTGCCTGTCACCTTCAATGATTTACGCATAGAGACACTCAGGTCGTTCCTGTGCTTGCCTCAGAGTTGTACACTTTATTTTATATTGGGCAAAAAATTCTCCACCCCGCACCACAAGTAACAGAGTTCCCGGTGAGGTGGAGAATCCAGAGTCGGGTAGAAAACGGGATCCATCTCCGATGCTCCCCCACCCACTGGTGGCAGGATCGATCATTAAGAGATATTTGTATCCACTTAGCGGCCTGGGCTCCATATCCTCTGGGCCGCGAATCACGTAGGCAAGAATTACTACGGGTTTGGACAAACGTGACCCTGGTGTGGTTGATGTTGTAGTGGGAAAGAGGACAATTCCTTTAAGGAGTCCATCCAAGGGCCTACCCCCTGCCCCCCCCCCCCCCACACGATGCAAGACCTGCCCTCTCCACCCCCATATCACCCCCTTGACCCCCTAAATAAAGAGACCTCCCCAGAGACCCCCAAAGTAAGGTGACCCTAAAAGACTAGCTAAGAAAAGAGACCCTTGTCAGGAAGACCCCCAGAAAAGAGACCCCTGGATGGAAGATGGAGAACAGTCCAGACTGAGGCAGTGAACAAAATTACTGTTGTAACCCTCACCTGGGCAATCTACCTACTGGCTCAGACACAGGAAGCACCACGTCTCAATTCTGAAAAGAGAAAAACAGTCAGCTGTATTTAAACCCCCTCAGATCCTTGAGCTGCAAGCCATTCATTCATTTCCCTCACTGGGCTGTGATTGACAACTTCTACACATACTCAGCTGTCACCTTTTCTCCATTCATCTTCCTTCACGGTTGAATAACTTTGAAGTGCTCTGACTGCAGTGTTTGTAAACACTTAAAGCAGAGTTAAGTACTGTCAATTTCCAGCTGACCACTTCAAAATCACTCAAGCGTGAACATAGAACATACAGTGCAGAAGGAGGCCATTCAGCCCATCGAGTCTGCACCGACCCACTTAAGCCCTCATTTCCACCCTATCCCCGTAACCCAATAACCCCTCCTAACCTAACTAAGGGCAAATTAGCATGGCCAATCCTCCTGACCTGCACATCTTTGGACTGTGGGAGGAAACCGGAGCACCCAGAGGAAACTCACACAGACATGGGGAGAACGTGCAGACTCCGCACAGACAGTGACCCAGCGGGGAATCGAACCTGGGACCCTGGCGCTGTGAAGCCACAGTGGTATCCACTGTGCTACCGTGCTGCCCTACTACCAAAGGTTAATTTTAAGAGGCCATTGGAGTGAGGCTTGTCCAGGATTTAATGGGAGAAGCCATATAGATGCCGAATATAATTGTGACTGTGAGACTCTTTCTAATTCCTAATACGTGCATCGATATAGCTAGAAAAGACTTGTTGATATTTGAACTCTTTGTTCGCACCTATTCCACGGCAAATCAACATTATGAGAATGTTTGGGGTTCCCTGATGCACTTGGTAGGTCACTGGGGAATCCCTGGGTTAAGGGATAGATTAATGGAGATGCAGTGTCATTCAAAAGGATACTTTGGAATACATCGAATAAATACATTCCAATGAGAAATAAAAATTCCAACAGGGGTACCCCTACCCCACTCTAACACCATATCTGGTTAATTAAAAAAGTTAAAGACAGTCTCAAACTTAAAAAAGTATATTGTTGTAGAAAGATGAGTAGCAGGTCAGAAGGATATAAAGAACAGTAAAGAATAGCAAAAAATTGAGAAGGAAGAATGAGTATCAGAAAGCCAGGTAGAAATATTAAAACAGATGTTAAGAGTTTCTGTGGATAGTTAAAAAGAATGGAGTTAGTGAAGTGAATCTGGGAAATTATAGAAAGTGAATCTGGGGAATTAATAATTATATATTTTTTATTCCTTCATGGGATGTGGGCATTGCAGGCTGGACCAGCATTTGTTGCCCATCCCTAATTGCCCTTGAGGGGGCAGTTAAGAGTCAACCACATTGCTGTGGGTCTGGAGTCACATGTCAGCCAGACCAGGTAAGGACGGCAGATTTCCTTCCCTAACGGGCATTAGTGAACCAGATGGATTTTTACGACAATTGACAATGGTTTCATGGTCACCATTAGACTTTTAATTCCAGATTGTTAGAAAATTTAAATTTCACCATCTGCAGTGGCGGGATTCGAACCTGGGTCACCAGAGCATTACTCTGGGTGTCTGGTTTACTAGTCCAGTGACAATACCACTATGCCACTGCCTCTCCTAAATAATGGAAAATAAGGAGATAGCAGATGAAGTGAACAGCGGTCTTCATTGGAGGATATAAGGAACATTCCTAAATAGCTGTAAATCAGGAACTGGAAGGGAGAGAGGAACTCAAGAACATTACAGTCACCAGGGAAGTGGTATGGAGCAAATTGTTGAAGCTATGAAATGGCAAGTCCCCAGGTTCTGATGGATTCCCTTAAAAGGAGTGGCTCATGAGATAGTTGCTGCATTGGTTTTAATTTTTCCAAAATTCCCTCGATTTGGGGAAGATTCCAGTAGATTGGAAAATACTGAATGGAACTACTTCATTCAAAAAGGGAGGGAGACAGAAAGCAGCAAACTGCAGACCAGTTAGCTGCTTTCTGTCATGAGGAAATGTCAGAAGCCATTGTTGAAGACATTATAGACAGGGCACTTCGGAACATTCAAGGTAATCAGGCAGAGGCAACACGGTTTTGTGAAAGTGAAATAATGTTTCACCAGTTTATCGGGGTTCTTTGTAGAAGTAACACGTGTTATGGATAAAAGAGGATCGGAGGGCATAATGTTCTTAAATTTCCAGAAGGTGTTTAATAAAATGCCATATCAATGGTTATAAAATAACAGCTCATGGTATAGGGGTAACTGTCGGGATGTAAAGAAGCTAAACAGGAAATAGCGGATAGGCATAAAACGGTCGTTTTCTGGTTGGCAACAATGAATGAGTTTTGTGCCACAGGAATCACTGCTGTGACCTCTACTCTTTCCAATTTATATAAATGGTTTGGATGAAGGAACTGAAGGTACCTTTGACACAGAGGTAGGAAAGGAAATTGTGATGAGGACATGAGGCTACAAGAGGACATAGATAGTTTAAGTAGGGCAGCACGGTAGCATAAGTGATTAGAACTGTGGCTTCACAGCGCCAGGGTCCCTGGTTCGATTCCTGGCTTGGGTCACTGTCTGTGCAGAGTCTGCACGTTCTCCCTGTGTCTGCGTGGGTTACCTCCGGGTGCTCCATTTTCCTCCCACAGTCCAAAGACGTGCAGATTAGGTGGATTGGCTATGATAAATTTCCCTTAGGAGGGGTTATTGGGTTACGGGGATAGGGTGGAAATGAGGGCTTAAGTGGGCCGATGCTGACTCGATGGGCCGAATGGCCTCCTTCTGCACCATATGTTCTATGTTCTAAGTGAATGACACAGATCTGGCAAATTGGGCAGCACGGTAGCACAAGTGGATAGCACTGTGGCTTCACAGCGTCAGGGTCCCAGGTTCGATTCCCTGCTGGGTCACTGTCTGTGCGGAGTCTGCACGTTCTCCCCGTGTCTGCGTGGGTTTCCTACAGGTGCTCTGGTTTCCTACCAAAGTCCAAAGACGTGCAGATTAGGTGGATTGGCCATCATAAAATTGCCCTTAGTGACCAGGAGGGGTTATGGGATAGGATGGAAGGAAGTGAGTGCTTAAGTGGGTCGGTGCAGACTCGATGGGCCGAATGGCCACCTTCTGCAATGCATGTTCTATGTAATCTATGTTACTATGTAAATGGAGTGTGATGTGAAAATATTAAGGGCAGCGCGGTAGCAGTGGTTAGCACGGTTGCTTCACAGTGCCAGAGTCCCAGGTTCAAATCCCGGCTTGGGTCACTGTGCGGAGTCTGCACGTTCTCCCTGTGTCTGTGTGGGTTTCCTCCGGGTGCTCCAGTTTCCTCCCACAGTCCAAAGATGTGTAGGTTAGGTGGATTGGCCATGCTGAATTGTCGTTTAGTGTCCAAAAAAGGTTAGGTGGGGTTACTGGGTTACGTTGATAGGGTGGAGGTGTGGGGCGTAAGTGGGATGCTCTTTCCAAGAGCCGGTGCAGACTCGATGGGCCGAATGGCCTCCTTCTGCACTGTAAATTCTATGTTCTATGTGAAAATGTCCATTTTGGCACGAAGAAGAAAAAAGAAGCACAGGCAGGATTCTCCGTTTGGGAGACTATGAGCGGGATTCTCCGATTCTGCGGCTATGTCCAGAAGATGCCTCTGGTCTTACGACCAAAAGGTCAGCGCTGCCCCTGCACCGATGCTCCATCTGGTGGGGGCCTGGCAGCGCGCCACATAGAGCCCCCGGCTTTACCTGCCGATACAGATGAAAATTGAGAGGACACGCGACAGATGCCATCAGGAAGTCGGCCCATCGTTGGCGGAGCATCGGGGAAGGACCTCAGGTGACATCCTGAGGCTGTCCCAATGGCGTGCAGTATTCTCCTCAAGCATGCTGTTTTTGAGGGGCAGAGCATGGGAAAAACGCCGCCGCCCCGATTTCAGCGCAAAAATGGATTCTCCGTCCGATCGGCGAACGCAATTTCGGCAATCGGAGAATCCCGCCCTATGTTCTCCCACCAGAGTAGAAACGCTCCTGGCCAGTGCTGGTGTCGGAGCGGCACCTGGGAGAGAATCACTTGCCCCCCCCCCCCCCCCCCGCCCAACAATGCAAATCTTGCCGGTCCCCCTCCCTGCTGACAAGTGGGGGTATCTTCCCACCCACCACCCCCCCCCTACAATACTAACGCAAGTGGGTGACCTGACCTCACCGCTCCCCCACCAGAGCCCTCCATTAGACACCCACATGTCATCCGCCCATCAGACCTCCCCAAGTAGAGCCTCCCTTATTAGTGAGCCCTCATATCAGAGATCCCCTATATCAGAGATCCCCTATATCAGAGATCCCCTATATCAGAGATCCCCTATATCAGAGATCCCCTATATCAGAGATCCCCTATATCAGAGATCCCCTACATCAGAGACCGCCTATATCAGAGACCTCACATATCAGAGACTTCCCATATCAGAGACCCCCAATCAGAGACCTCCCATATCGGAGACCTCCCATATCGGAGACCTCCCATATCGGAGACCTCCCATATCGGAGACCTCCCATATCAGAAGC
The DNA here is from genome assembly GCF_902713615.1 of Scyliorhinus canicula. Classification (NCBI taxonomy): domain Eukaryota; kingdom Metazoa; phylum Chordata; class Chondrichthyes; order Carcharhiniformes; family Scyliorhinidae; genus Scyliorhinus; species Scyliorhinus canicula. Next base: position 203,912,642 of record NC_052150.1, read on the forward strand.
CTCCCATATCAGAGACTCCCAAATTAGAGACACCCCATATCAGAGACCCTCTATATCAGAGACTCCCTCTTCAGTCACCCCTGCCATGAAGCTAAAAACAGTCACTGCTTTTACACTTTTCAGCACTTTACAACTGCTCCTTCAGACAGAAGTGTTGAAAGCAGCAGCTGTTACTTCATGGGAAGCCAAAATATATGACAAGGCTTTAAACCCCCTCAGGTCCTTCGATCTGCAAGGCTTCAATTCACTTTCAAGTTGTAATTGACAGGGTAATAAACTCCCTAACAGGCAGGTTCTGGCATTGTTTATTGTCATTTTCCTTCATGCTTGAATGCATCTCAAGTACCCTGCTGTGTAGCTAATCACAATCTAATCACATCTAGGAGATAAGTGCCTTCACTTTCACATTTTCTCAGCAGTAAGCACTAAGCATTTCAAACGCTGTCAAAGGATTTGAAGCCTTTTCAAGTGTACTCGGCTTTTGAAGAAGCGTCCGTCACTTGTAACAGCTGCTGCTTTAAACACTTTTGTCTGAGTCAGCAGATGTTCGAGAAGGGCAAGTCATAATGCAATGATTTTCATTCTACCGCCTGGACTGCTCTTCAGCTTTCAGACAGGATGCGAATCGGTGATTAGTATTCTTACGCCGGCATGGTGCGGGTAACAAGCTGAGGCCACTGGTGGGGGATCGGGGCATCGCAACTGGGTGCCAAAGCCATTTTCCCGCCACGCTCCATTCTCCGCCCGATACCAGTGTTGGGCAATGGAAGATCCTCACCCGCATCTGGAGAACTGTGTACAGTACTGTTACTGGACTGGCAATTCAGAGATCCAGGGGAATGTTTTAGCATCCTGGGTTCAAATCCCACCATGGCAAATAAAAATGTGCAATTAAACCATTGTCGATTGTCATAAAAATCCATCGGGTTCTCTGATGTGCTTTAGTAGGAAATCTGCCGTCCTTACCTAGTCTGGCCTGCATGTGACTCGATCCACGGCAATGTTGACTCTTAACTGTGCTCTGAAAGGTCTGAGCAAGTCATTCAGTTCAAAGGCAGTTAGGAAAGGGCAACAAACTGTGACCTTGTCAGCGACGGCCACATCCCATGAAAGACTTTTCAAAAATTTAAGGAAGGATGTAAATGAATTGGAAGCAGTTTGCAGAAGGTTTATTAAACTCATACCTGAAATGGGCAGATTGTCTTCTGAGGAAAGGTTGGAGAGATTAGGCTTCTCTCTGCTGCAGTGCAGAAGAGTAAGAGGTGACTTGATTGAAACATCCAACATCCTGATGGACCTTGACAGGGTTGGGCGTGAAGAGAATGCTTTGTCTTGTGGAAGAATCTAGAACTAAACTCTGTTTGCAAAAGGGGAAACCCCCATTTAGGGAGTGAGTTTTTGAAACTGTCTTCCTTAAGAGGCAATGGAAGCAGAAGAGTCTTTAATGTTTTTAAGACGGAGGTAGATAGATTATTTAGAAGCAAGGGGTAGAAAGGCTATCAGGGGTAGGTGGGCATGTGGAGTTCCGGTTACAGTTAGTGTCAACCATGATCTTATTTAATGGCGGAGCAAGTTTGAGGGGCTGAGTGGCCTACCCCTGCTCCTAACTTGTGTTTGTTTGTTCCCTACTGGAACTCTTGTTGACTATATTGTATTGCTCGTCTCTGTTTATGCTCATTCCCACAAGAATCTGTGTCCACTTTAGCAATATCTTCCATAATTTTAAAGACTTTGAAGAAGAATTTTGTTTCTCCCCAATTGACCTGGGCTTTTACTGGGTTTTTGGCCTCTGCTGGGAGATTATGTGGCTTCTGGATGGGGCAGGATATTGAGATGTACAAGGCATCACAGTAGTGTGGGACAGGCTGGTGAACCTGTCTTTTACCTGTCTGTCTTCGTTCATATATTAAAGTAAAGGGCGGGGGAAATTTGAAATATTCAATATAGCAAAAGTACCAGCAGTATTCATTCCTCCCCCTCTCAGTATTATCAGCTAGAAAAAGCTTGTTCCGTTCATCAAACATTTGAGGATTAGCAGAGTGGTGTTTGTATGCAGAGAACGGTTTTGCTTGATTGGAGACAAGTGCCAGCAGCACTCAGTTTCAATAGATGAATCTTGCCCAGCCTGAGGCGAGCTGAGGTGAAATCTGCCAGGGAATTGTCCAGTGCCAGATCGACCCAGTGTAAAACGATTTCAAATGCCTGTAACTTGGGTGTTGAAAATACTGGCATCTTTCTGAACAGCTCTTGACATATGAGAGCATGTTATGAGGGATTATGGTAATTGAAGGGGCAAAGGTCAGTAGACATCAAAAATCACGAAAGAAGATGTTAAATAATTTATATTGAGTGTTTTACAGCATTCAGCACACTGACCAGTATTCTAATTCATTTTTTACCTTTCTCGTTTCATTGAAAAAAACTACAGAATCATTCATGTGGGTGAATGTTTCCTCTGTCTGGCACTTAGAATCTTCAACAAGACATCCCAACTGCTGTATTCACTGTTCTGACCAATGAAAGCAAGCATGCCGCATGCCTTCTTCACCACCTATGACTTCACTTTCAAGGAGCTAAGAACCTGCACTCCTAGATCTCTTTGTTCTATACCTCTCCCCAACTCCCTACCATTAACTGAGTAAGTCCTGCCCCGATTTGATCTACCAAAATGCATCACCTCACATTTATCTAAATTGAACTCCATCTGCCATTCATTGGCCCACTGGCCCAATTGATCAAGATTCCACTGCAGTCCTAGATAACCTTCTTCACAGTCCACTATGCCACCAATCTTGGTGCCTTCTGTAAACTTATTAACCATGCCTACTAAATTCTCATCCAAATCATTAATATAAATAACTCAGCACTGATTCCTGAGGTACACCGCTCGCCACAGGCCTGCAGTTTGAAAAAAAGCCTCGACAACCACCCTTTGTCTTCTGTCGTTAAGCCAATTTTGTATCCAATTGGCTACCTCACCCCGGATCCTGTGAGATTTCACCTCATGCAACAACCGACCATGCAGTACCTTGTCAAAGGCCTTGCTAAAGTCCACGTAGACAACGTTGACTGCACTACCCTTATCTACCTTCTTGGCTACTTGTGGTGAAAACACATTTAAGAGTTTGCGACAAATAATGACCAGAGAAAAACATCTCCAAATGGATAAAGCAGAGAATTGCATTTATATAGTGCTGCAATTGCCGGAACTTTCTGCCTGCGGGATCTTCCGGTCCCGCCAAAGTCGATCCTCTGTGCCGGGTTCTTGGTGGCATGGGTGGCGAGCAACGCAAATGGCCATTGGCGCCAGTGGCCAATGGTGAGCCGTCGCCACTGCCGTAAAACCCATCATGGGGGCGGCTGGAAAATCCTGGTCGTAGTCTCTTTCGTGACTTCAGAATGTCCCAAAACACTTTACAGCGAATTAATTACTTTAAAAAATAGTCATTGTTATAGGAAATGCAGCAGCTGGTTTCCACTCAGCAATCTCCCACAAACTGCAGTGTTTTAATGAGCAGTATATTGGTTTTAATGATGTTGGTTGACGTATAACCAATCGCCAGGACTCCCCCTGCTCTTCCTCGGAAGAGTGATACGGTAGACGGGGACTCAATCGAACAACTCATTCAAGAAACGGCAGGTGGGATTTTCCATGCCCCCCTCACCCTGGCGTGTAATGCTCCGCCAATGGCTGGTGGCTGGGTCTTCCGATTCCGCTACCATCGACGGGGTTTCTCATTATTCTCACCCTCCGCCGCTGGGGAATCCACGTTGGCGGAGCCCGACGATCCTGCCAGCGGGAACGGCCAGAATATCCCACCTGGCATCTGTGGTTGTGCAGCACTCCCTCAAGGATGTCAGCCTAGATCGTGCCCCAAGTCCCTAGAGTGGGACTTGACCAACAGTCCTCTGAAGCAAAGGCCCACTCAACCACGTCCCTATAATAAGGTGGTATTCACAAAGGAAGAAAAGTATGGGCGCGATTCTCCGCAAAGGCACAGAGTCGTGAAGGCTGCCACGAAAACGGCCGTGTTTCACGGCAGCCTCCGCGTCCCCTCCCGGGACCCGATTCTGCTCCCTGGCCGGGGCTAGCATCGCGGCCCCGTGAACTACGGCATCGCGGGCTTAACGAATTTCGCTAAGCCCGCGCGCCAAAGTTAGCGACGGCTGACGCATATGATGACGTCAGCCGCGCATGCGCGGATTGGACGACTCCAACCTGCGCATGCGCGGATGACATCATCCGCGCATATACGTCAGACCCGCGCATGCGCGGTCCGTAATGCCCCTCAGCCGCCCTGCGGACTTATCCTGCGGGGCGGCGGAGGGAGAAAGAGTGGCGGGAATCGGACCCGCTGCCCGATCGCGGGCCCATGCCACCCTTGGACCACGGCCGTGCCAATCGGTGGCATGGTTGTGCAGAACGGCACTTTGGCGCCGTTTTCACGAACTTGTATAGCAGGTGTATTAAAATTTGTGAAAACGGCCGTAAAGGCCTTGGAAATCGGCCCATCGGCCAGGGGAAAATTGCTGCTCGCCGTAAAAAAAACGGCGAGCAGAGATTTGTGTCGGGGGGCGGGCGTGGGGGGGGGGGGGGGGGGGGGGGGGGGGGAGAATAGCGGGAGGGCGTCGGACCAGCGTCGCCGTAAAAATTTGCGCCGTCCGCTATTCTCCGCCCATTCTGAAATGCTGGATGGGATTTTTTGGCCCCTCCCACCACAGGCCTGGAAATTCCTGCCTGAAACTAAAGGACCTTTTGTTGGTCTGTCCAAAATTCCGTCCTCTCTGTGACGATGCCCGCTGTGGGCAGGACTGGAAAATTTAGGCCGCAGTGTCTGATGGAGTGGGAAATGTGATCGCTGCCAATTAAGGACCCTTGAGCCCATTAAAGAGCTTGTTAAGGGGCCTATGTCCTTTCGAGCTTGGAATTGCCCGTTCGGGCTAGACAAAATATTCTATTGTGCAAAGCTGGTGGATTCACTATGAGGCCCATGTAATTTTCTCCACAGTTGTTTTTAGATAGATAGAGAAATACAGCACAGAACAGGCCCTTCGGCCCACGATGTTGCGCCGAACTTTTGTCCTAGGTTAATCATAGAATTTTGGACACTAAGGGCAATTTTTCATGGCCAATCCACCCAACCTGCACATCTTTGGACTGTGGGAGGAAACCGGAGTACCCGGAGGAAACCCACGCACACACGGGGAGGATGTGCAGACTCCACACAGACAGTGACCCAAGTCAAAATCGAACTTGGGACCCTGGAGCTGTGAAGCAATTGTGCTATCCACAATGCTACTGTGTTGCCCTTAAGAAGAAGTTAACCTACACTCCATTATTCTACCCTAATCCATGTACCTATCCAATAGCCGCTTGAAGGTCCCTAATGTTTCCGACTCAACTACTTCCACAGGCAGTGCATTCCATGCCCCCATTGCTCTCTGGGTAAAGAACCTACCTCTGACATCCCCTCTATATCTTCCACCATTTATCTTAAATTTATGTCCCCTTGTAATGGTGTGTTCCACCCGGGGAGAAAGTCTCTGACTGTCTACTCTATCTATTCCCCTGATCATCTTATAAACCTCTATCAAGTTACCCCTCATCCTTCTCCGTTCTAATGAGAAAAGGCCTAGCACCCTCAACTTTTCCTCGTATGACCTACTCTCCATTCCAGGCAACGTCCTGGTAAATCTCTTTTGCACCTTTTCCAAAGCTTCCACATCCTTCCTAAAATGAGGCGACCAGAACTGCACACAGTACTCCAAATGTGGCCTGACCAATGTTTTGTACAGCTGCATCATCACCTCACGGCTCTTAAATTCAATCCCTCTGCTAATGAACGCTAGCACACCATAGGCCTTCTTCACAGCTCTATCCACTTGAGTGGCAACTTTCAAAGATCTATGAACATAGATCCCAAGATCTCTCTGCTCCTCCACATTGCCAAGAACCCTACCGTTAACCCTGTATTCTGCATTCATATTTGTCCTTCCAAAATGGACAACCTCACACTTGTCAGGGTTAAACTCCATCTGCCACTTCTCAGCCCAGCTCTGCATCCTATCTATGTCTCTTTGAAGCCGACAACAGCCCTCCTCACTATCCACAACTCCACCAATCTTCGTATCATCTGCAAATTTACTGACCCACCCTTCAACTCCCTCATCCAAGTCATTAATGAAAATCACAAACAGCAGAGGACCCAGAACAGATCCCTGCGGTACACCACTGATAACTGGGCTCCAGGCTGAATATTTGCCATCCACCACCACTCTCTGTCTTCTATAGGTTAGCCAGTTTGTTATCCAACTAGCCAAATTTCCCACTATCCCATGCCTCCTTACTTTCTGCACAAGCCTACAATGGGGAACCTTATCAAATGCCTTACTAAAATCCATGTACACTACATCCACTGCTTTACCTTCATCCACATGCTTGGTGACCTCCTCAAAGAAGTCAATAAGACTTGTAAGGCAAGACCTACCCCTCACAAATCCGTGCTGACTATCCCTAATCAAGCAGTGCCTTTCCAGATGCTCAGAAATCCTATCCCTCAGTACCCTTTCCATTACTTTGCCTACCACCGAAGTAAGACTAACTGGCCTGTAATTCCCAGGGTTATCCCGATTCCCTTTTTTGAACAGGGGCACGACATTCGCCATTCTCCAATCCTCTGGTACCACCCCTGTTGACAGCGAGGACGAAAAGATCATTGCCAACGGCTCTGCAATTTCATTTCTTGCTTCCCATAGAATCCTTGGATATATCCCATCAGGCCCGGGGGACTTGTCTATCCTCAAGTTTTTCAAAACGCGCAACACATCTTCCTTCCTGACAAGTATCTCCTCGAGCTTCTCAGTCTGTTTCACACTGTCCTCTCCAACAATATGGCCCCTCTCGTTTGTAAATGCTGAAGAAAAGTAGCCAACTAGCGCCATCTCGAGCGCTGCATCACACCTCGTCGTCCATGGTTACTTTCAACCTCCTGGTCCTCCCAGGAGCTGCCCACTCTAATCGGCAAGGCAGAGGCATCCCCAACAGAGCTGCTGTCTGCCATTATCGCAGGCAAAGCCTCGAATGGTCTTTTGGGCAGGGACATGGAGGGAGATTCTCTTGAGGGCTCGGGCACTGTGATACGGAAATCACAGGGTTTTAATGGAAGGATGAATCATTGCGATGAGTAATTTCCCTCACCTGCACTTTATTTTTGAAATAATTTTATTCAGGCCATTTTCATTTTGATATACAAAACACAGCATTCCATACAACATTATGTATTTCTCATTATAAACACCCCCTCCATCATATCACCCACATGCCCCACCTTGTAACTATATTATAAAACCAATCCACCACACCACCCCATTGACACTGACCAACTCATAAAGAAGATGTACAGCCTCCACTTTGAGTAGAACCCCTCCTCCGAACCCCGAAAGGCAAGTTTTCAAAACGTAAAAATTCCGCTGGGTCACTCACCCACCCCGCTCGCCTTGGCTGTTCCAGAGTCCGCCACCCGAACAGGATTCTCCTCTGCCTATCAGGAAGTCCAACACGTTGACTTCTCTCCCCTCGTGCACCCCTGGATCTTCCGATACCCCAAATATCATCACCCATGGGCTTGGGGCCACCTTCACTCCAAGATCTCCGGCACAGGACCAGAACGTATGTGTGTGTGGATCGCTGGTCCCCTTAAACACCGCTCGCATCTGTCTCCCACCTCCGGAAAAAAAACATTCATACGTGCCTTTGTCATATGCGCTAAATGCACCACATTAAATTGAATTAAACTCCATGTCGCACATGAGGTCGAGTTTATCCTGCGCAAGGCCTCACTCCAAACCCCCTCCAAATGCAACACCCAACTCCTCCATTCACTTCCTCTTCATCTCCTCCATCGAAGCTTTCTCGCTCTCCATTAACTGCCCGTAAATGTCAGAGATCTTCCCCTCTCCCACGGTGGTGCAGGGGTTAATACTGCTGCCTCACGCCGCCGAGGACCCAGGTTCGATCCCGGCCCCAGGTCACAGTCCAGATGGAGATTGCACATTCTCCCCGTGTCTGCGTGGGTCTCACCCCCACAGCCCAAAGGATGTGCGGGGTTTGTGATTGGCCACACTAAATTGTCCCTTAATTGGAAAAAAAAGATGTATTTTTTTTTTAAAGTGATCTTGCCTTCCCCTATCTCATCATCAGACACAATTTTCTCCAGCAGCAAAGGGGGCGGTAACTGCAGAAACTTGGCCAGCTCCTTCCTCACAAATTTCCTAATCTACAAGTAACGGAACCCATCCCCTCTCGGCAACTGAAACTTCTCGACCAGTTCCCCTAACTCTGCAGCTCTACTTTCCACGATCAAGTCCCTAAATCTTTCTATCCCCTCCCGTACCCAAACCCCGTATGTCGAATACAACCCTGCTGGACTAAATCTATGATTTCCACAAATCAGTGCCCACAAAGACATGCCCTCCAGCTTAAAATGTTGCTTAAACTGTTTTCAAACTCTGAACAAAGCAACCACAACCGGACTTGTGGAGTTATTTAGCCAGCGAGAATGGAAGTGGAGCCATCACCAGTGTTCTCAAACTTGTCCTGATACACAAAGCCCCCTCCATCCGTCCCCAGACCCACCCTTCCTCCAAGACCCATTTCCGAACCTTCTCCACATTTACCGCCCAATATTAATTCATCAAATACGGCAATGCCAACTCTGCCGACCGCCTGTCTCTCTGCAAGAATTCTCTCCAAATCCGTGACCCCCTACCCACCCATATCATGGCCGAAATTATCCTCGCAAAAAAAGATTTAGGCAGGAAAATCGGGACATTATATGGAAAGTAAATAAAAACTTTGGAAGGATTGTCATTTTCACAGTTTGGAGCTGCCATGCCAGCGATAACGGAAGAACATCCCACTTCTTTAAATCCTCCTTCACCTCCTTTAGCAAGTTGGCCACATTCAACTTGTGCAACTGAGCCCAACTATGCACAAACCTGTATTCCCAGATACTGAAAACCCGACCTGAGCAGCCGAAACGGCAACTTCCCCAGGCCCCTCACTTGTACCTGGGAACTTACCGGGAACACCTCACTTTTTCCCCACATTTACTTTCTTCTCCGAATGTGAGCCAAATTTAGTCAGCACCTCCATAATTCTACTCATCCGAGGGATCGGATCTATCACATATAACAGCAAATTGTCTGCCTATACGGACACACGATATTCTACATCTCCCTCTCCTTATTCCTCTCCATTCCATCGATGTCCTAAACCCCATCGGCAACGGTTCAATCGCCATTGCGGAAAAGTGGGTACCCTGCCTTTGTTCCCCTGTGTAAACAAAAATACCCCAAACTTGTTGCATTAATGCATACACTTGCCATCTGGTCCTGTATAACAACTTAATCCAGTCAATAAACCCCGGTCCAAAGCCAAACCGCCCCAGCACCTCGAAAAGGTACCCCTGCTCAACCCGATGAAACGCCTTCTCTACGTCCATGGATATTATCACCGCTGTTTCCTGGCCCATCGGGGGCATCAACACTACATTCAATGACCTCCTAATATTGGATGATAACTGTCTCCCCTTCAAGAACCCCGTCTGATCCTCAGCTATCACCCTCGGCACACAGTCCTCCAGGCACGTTGCCAGCAACTTCGCATCCACATTTAACAGTAATATCAGTCGATCCGCTGGATCCTTGTCCTTTTGCAAAATCAAAGCTTGTGCCAACGTGGGCGGGATTTCCTCCTGTCTAACGATTTGTTAAACATTTTCATTCGATGAGGGCCCGACTGCGCGCAAACGTTCATAAAATTCCGCTGGAAATTCGTCTGGGTCTTAATGCAGCCTTCCCAGACTGCATTAAACCAATGCGCATTATCACCTGCTCCAGCCCAAGTGGGGCCCTCAGCCCCTGCACTTCCCCCCCCCCCCCCCCCCCCCCCCCCCCCCCCCCCCCTTCCACCACCGGGAAATCCAAGCCATCCAGAAACTGCTTCATGTCCGAGTCCCCCACCCCCCCTTACCTGGGTCAGAGACCTCCCTGCCCCCAGAGTCCTTTATCTGCTCAATCTCTCTCAAAGCCGCCTGCCATCTCAGGTGCTGTACAGCAACCTACTGGCCTTCTCCTCATGTTCATAAATCATATCCGGTGCAACTGATCCATCGCCTTCCCTGTTGACAACAGTCCAAACACCATCTGGAGCTTCTTTCTCTCCTTCAGCAAATCCTCCTCTGGGGTGGCCAAGTACTGCCGATCCACTGTCAGAAGGGCCTTCACCAACCTCTGCCTTTCCATCCTCTCCACCGTCTCCCTATGTGCCTTGATCGAGATTAGCTCCCCCCCCCCCCCCCCCCCACAATTACTGCCTTCAACACAGGAATGGGCAATAAATGCTGGCCCAGCTAGCGATGCTCCCATCCCACGAACAAATAAAGAAAAAAAAGTTCTGCCTCCTTGAGTGGTTCTTCAGATTATTTTGCCCCTCCGACATCATCAACATTTCTTCCTCCAAAGAGGCGATCCCATCCTTGTGGTTGCCAACTGCTTGCTTCACCTTCTGGATCGGTGCATTCTGAGTTTCCAGCCGCTGTTCCCGGAAGGCAGCCCGAATTGGCTCCGCCACTCTCGGCAGGTCCTCGGTAACCGCCAGCCTTTGTTTTTTAAATTCAGCCGAAAGGAACTCGGCCAACTGCTCCATCAATCCCACTGTGCGGTCAACGTTGCCACAGGTCCCTCTGCCATCCTGTGTGTCCTCCAGGTCTAGAGGACGCCCCTTCCTCGACACATTCCTCATCTGGTAACTCTTCAACATCACACACCAGAGGAGAAATCCTAGTTCTTCAATATTATTACTATCCGATCCACACCACCCCCGTAAGACAGGCAAAACAGGCCCAAGAACCAGTCCTGGGGCAGGAGCCACCTTATGTGTGACCACTCACTCCATGACCGCCCCTCACCTGTACTTAAGAATTGTTTCAAATGCAGTCCAGAACAAAAAGAGTGAATCCAGTAGATTGTCCTGAATGCTTTAGCTTAGCAATGCTCCTGAGGATATAGAATGTGGCATCAGCTGTAGATCGCAGAAATTGCAATCACAGAATGGCACTGTGCCTTAAGTGCTCTATAAATATGAGCGAGATATGGTGCGACCATCAAATGTACTGATCAACTGTTCATTAAGTTTTAGTTGGAGCTTCTGAGAGGATGGAATCAATTGCAAACTTATTATTTCCTGATGAGGTTGTTTGCTCTTAAATTCAAATGCCTGAGGAGCACTTGTACCTCTGGGAGACCTGGGCTCAAATCCAGCTGAACCAGATGCATTGGAGCTCCTAGCTCTGTGGCTCTGATGTGAAATGAATTCGGAGAGAGCAGCAATCTGGTTTTTGGCTTATCCACAGCAATACGCCGACGCTAAATTGACAATTTTGTTCAGGGCGGTCGTAGCAATAATTTGCTTGGAAAATAGAAATGTTGCCCTGACTCGTTAGGTTGGTACATTTCTGATTGGAGGGAGGCTTATTCTGAGACTATGACTGTCCCTTATCCGATGTCCAAGTGCCTCTTTGACGCAAAGAGGGCCGTCTTTTGCTCCACCGACAGAATCCTACCGATGGAGGGTCAGTCAATCCAAACGAATGGCTTATCCGTCCCGACCAATCTCACTGTCTCCCTGATTGTTTTTAATCTGATCAAGTGAGATGCTCACATGCCGCTAGGCAATAGGATCTCACTTTAAATATGCAGATTGAGCTCTGATGTTGTCAGCAGGGCCCGCCTCCAATTCTAAACCCCAGGTCCGAGTGAGAAAGGCGTCCTGGCTTCACTGCCAGACTGATCTTAGTGGCAAGAGGGCCTGGCACCTCTAATGCCGATGCTGCACTGGGCCCCACAAGGAAACCTTGAGCCACCCCCGGCTCGAGCTTCCGTCCCCTTCTCCAGCCCGCAGCACCATCCCAACCACTCGGCTCGAGAGCTGTAACTATTCCCCAGCACCCTCGCCAGCCACCCGATAACCCCTTCCCCCACTCGGTAGCTGCTGCTTCCCGCCAGGTTGCTTGGGTGCCTGACGAGGGAACCAGACGGTTTGCGGACAGCCTCGGCCCCTGCCCCCAGCACGCTCAGCTCACCAGGAATTAAGATCTGTCTTTGGATGCCTGTAGCATCCCTCACATCAGCAAACAGAAATAAAATGTGTTTGTCAGCCCTCGAGTTGCCAATTTGCACACTGTCCAACTTTGCATAATAGACTCGAAATTGTTAATGCATTTGTATTTATTCAGGTCACATTGTTGTATCTCTTTCAAAGAGTGCACCGTGGAATCTTAACTCTGTAACTGCAAATCCTAACGATTTTAAACCTAGCGGAAATGCCAAGAGGGCAATTAAGTGCACAACGCTCGGAACTTGCACAGCCCGTGAAACACACATCACTAGGGCACGAAGTTTATTTTTAATGAATATTTATGTGTGTAGTGTCGTTCATTTTTTCAAAAAAGAAATGACAGATGAAGATTGAGCAGATATATTTTCAGTAATTAGTTAAGTGCCAGTGAGTTATTCCCATTTTGGCTTCCATTAATAAATGATTTGGGCCACAATTAGAATAAAAAGATAATAGGACAAGAATTGAGAAGGAGGCTTTCGGGATTCCACAAGGCGATTACTGTAACATTGATAATTATTGATTAATGACCGGCAATGTGAAACCGTTGGAAAACAGCAATTCGTGGTTCTGATAGATTAGTCGAAGCTTACAGAGCAACGATAATGGGACACTGCAACTGTGCTTGGTGCCAGAATCTAACTGCTGCTACTGTCTTTCTACATGGTCTGCTTCTTTCAAAGATCTGGGATATAGAGCAAGCATGCTACTCATTTTGTTTTGGAACTTTCCATCAGGTTACTCAGCGTTGTTCGGCTTATTGACAGCAATGAAATGAAATGAAACTGCCATAGACCCAGAGGGCCATAGGCTGCTCTCCACTTTGAGAGAGAGGTGATTGGCGATTTACTCTGAGGGTCACTACACCTCAATCGAGGGGCATGGTTGAGAAGGTTATTCATGAATAACCTCAGTCGGTACGGGAATTGAACCCGCGCTGCCGGTATCGCTCCGCATCACAGACCAGCCATCCAGCCAACTGAGCTAACAGGCCCCCCTGACAGCAATTTACATTGTAGGGTAAGAAGCACACACACATTTAATGTATCTCTTTAAGCCAGGCATTTTCAAAGTCGGGCTCGGGACCGAGCGGGTGTCGGGAGCCGTCTGTCGCGGCGTTCCTGATTGAACAAATTTGCGCGCAATAGCTGCACGAGCCGGCTTTTAACAATGCCGGCTGCGAGCGGCCTTCAAAAAGGCTGCGACCATATGAAAAATGCAGGCGCATTACGCATGCATGCCCGCTCATCATGCAGGCATGCCCGCTCATCGGTGCACATGCGCAGAACCACGTTCCTTACATGTATTTCAAGAACCAAACACTTTGATATACATTGTGGGTGTTTATGCCTTGTAACTGTTGTTGGGTAGGTTTTTCCTGTAAGCTTATTGAACTGACAAGACAAGAAATTTTAATTGATTGGGGGATACAAACACATTACGCTGGATTTTATCAGGCAGCTGGAGATGGGCAGGGAGGCAAGGTGGCCCATATAGTGATATTGGGAGGCAGGAAGGATGCACATTTGAGGGGGTGGGGTGGTGGAGGCATATCTGAAATTTCCCTGCCACCAAGCTACCTTGCAAGAGCTCAAAAGAGTTGCTTTAGCGGCCAATGACGGGTCTCTTCCTGTCTCTGTTCGTTGATGAGGTGCAGCTCCGGCACCCGCTGAATGCAGAGCGGGGTCACGCTCCCCCCCGATGTCTTCCTGCATTGAGGAGCTCCGGCGAGTGGAGTGCCCCAGTGCAGGAAACGGGATTAAGTGCGGTCTCGGCAGAGCGTCCACTGCTGAGACCCCGAATTTAAACACAGTCCTGTTAGAGTGGTCTTTCCCGCAACTGAGAGCTCATCTGGGAACTGTTTCAATTTGCATTCATGTGGCACCTTGCATTCATGTAGCACCTTTCATGATCTCAGGTTGTTCCCAAAGTGCTTTACAACCGAGTAAGTATTTCTGAAGTGAAGTCAGTGCTGTAAGATAAGAAATGCAGCAGTCAATAGGTGTGCACAGGGTCGACAAACAATGACCAAATCATCTCTTTCAGTCACGTTGGTTGGGGATTAAAGTTGAGTTGCGAATGTCGGCCCGTGTGAGTTGTGAAGGTCGGCCCACGTGAGTCGTGAAGGTCGGCCGGCATGGGTCGTGAAGGTTGGCCAGTTGGTAAAAATGTGTCCCCGTTAAAAAAGTTTGGAAAACACCGCTTTAAGCTGCTCCCTCCACCAGCGCAATCAGTATGTCAAGTGTTGCACAGCTCAAAAAACTCCTGAAGTACCGCAAGTTGGCAAGGAAAAATGTTTTGAGTAACTTGGAGCCTTTCTTTGTTCTTTGTGTCGAAGATTTTAGTTTAGACGGGCAGCATGGTCGCCGCAGGCTTGGAGGGCCGAAGGGCCTGTTCCTGTGCTGTACTTTTCTTTGTCGTCCTTTGTTCAGTTTAAAGAAAAACATTCTTGGGCTGCAGGACATCACTGGCAAGGATGGCTTTTGATGTCCATCCCCAAGGAAGTGGTGATACCTGATGCATGTGAGACTGTGGTTTGCATGGACAGAGCAATGCTCATCATTATGCTTCATTGAAATCTTAATGGCATCGCTGGATTAACTAAAGCATGCATTTGGCCAGTGATTTTCAGTCTTATGAGTGAAGGTACTGATCTCTAATTTGGGAAGGAGCAGAATCTGATCTAGATTGGCAGCCTCTGCCAGAATGGCACAGCACTTTGACATCACTTCATCTTGTGGGCTTGTTTGCAGGTGCGAAGGAGATTGACATAGCTGCTACGCTGGAGCACTTGAGAGACCAGAGACCGATGATGGTTCAGACAAAGGTAAGCTTAAACTGAAGCAAAAGAGACAGAAAGTGTACAACACATTAGTCAGCATGAGGAAAGAAGACAGGTTTTTGATCAGAGGAGCATCATCGGTGTCAGGCTGTAGTGCAAAACGTTTTCAGCATTTTCCAAGCCTGACAAATTGCAACTTCCGGAATTTGTAATTTTTCTTAATCACTCCACGAGACCTGATGCTAAGGAGAGGAGCTGAGGGAGAAGCGTTAAATCAGGCAGTTCACAAGCTGTCGAGGAATGAACCTCCACGGAGAATGGGACAGTATTGTACACAAATCTACCTCACAAAATTAAATAAATGGGACAGAGCTCGCGATACGATGACGCATGGAGCAGGATTCTCTGATCCTGAGGCTAAGTGTTGACGCCGTCGTAAACACCATTGCGTTTCTCAATGGCGTCAACATGCCCTCAGGAGCAGCCATTCTGACCCCTGCAGGGGGCTAGCACGGCAGGGGAGCAACCCACGCCACTCCAGCTGCTGATATCCGGCGTCAGATGGGCGCTGCGGGTCTGCGCATGCGCAGTGGGACCTGTGTGCATGCGCAGTGGGACCTGTGTGCATGCGCAGTGGGACCTGTGTGCATGCGCAGTGGGACCTGTGTGCATGCGCAGTGGGACCTGTGTGCATGCGCAGTGGGGCCTGTGTGCATGCGCAGTGGGACCTGTGTGCATGCGCAGTGGGACCTGTGTGCATGCGCAGTGGGACCTGTGTGCATGCGCAGTGGGGCCTGCGTGCATGCGCAGTGGGACCTGCGTGCATGCGCAGTGGGACCTGTGTGCATGCGCAGTGGGACCTGTGTGCATGCGCAGTGGGACCTGTGTGCATGCGCAGTGGCTCCCTTCTCCATGTCGGTCCCGACGCAACATGGCTTTTGGCTACAGGGGCCCGCGCGGAACAAAAGAGGCCCCCAGCCCGAGAGGCAGGTCCGCCGATCGGTAGGACCCAATCGCAGGCCTGGCCACTGCGGACACCCCCCCCACCCCCCCCCCCCCCAACCAGGCCGCTCCCGGATGCATTTACACCGAGGTCCCGGTGGGTATGAGCAGGTGTGAGAATTGGCGGGCCGGCGTCGGGGTAGCGTGGTGTGATTCAAGCCCGTCCTGGTGATTCTCCAGCCCGGGGTGAGAGAATTCCGCCCACGATCTGTGAATGAGACAGGCTGAATGGCAACTGCTCTCTTGTGGTTTTTTTAAGTTCTCCACCCACTTCGGCTAGAGTTCTGCACAGATGCAGTGGCCTTTCCCCCTGGATGAACCTGCCTCTACTTGGCTGGGTTGTCCCACAGCCATTTTATGGTGTTAATTGGCTCAAGGTGGGACTTCCACCCCCATCTGGGAGGAAGTCCTGCCTCCCAGAGCTACCAGCCAGTCAAATAGCCAGCAGCTCTCTGGCCCAGTAGTGCAGCCTTGGACAAGTGGCAGACAGGCAATCCCTGAAGAAGAGGCCCTCTAGACTCAAACTTCAACTAAAGTCTGAAATTACACCAGGGTGAGGGGCTTCCGATGAGTACAGGATGCCACCCTCCCAAACCCCCATCCGGGGGGGCATGGTAGCACAGTGGTTAGCACTGCTGCCTCACAGCATCAGGGACCCGGGTTCATTTTCAGCCTTGGTCACTGTGTGGATTTTGTGCGTTCTCTCCGTGTCTGCATGTGATTCCTCCGGGTGCTCCGGTTTTCTCCCAAAGTCCAAATATCTGCAGGTTAGGTGGATTGGCAATGCTAAATTGCCCCTTCGTGCCCAAAAGGTTAAGTGGGGTTACGGAGATAGGGTGGGGGCGTGAGCCTGGGTAGGGCGTTCTCTCAGAGGTGCAGTCTCGTTGAGCCGAATAGCACCACAGTAATTCTGTAGTGTATCTGTGACTTTCAATCAGCCCACAAACAAGATGTCTTCACCACATTGCATTCATACTTGCTGCCAAGGCTATAATGCAACCTTGGTGGGAGGAGAGCCTTAAATGGCCATATATGGGAACATGAACTTCCCGACATCATCTCTGCCATGGATAGAATCCCATGATGGGTGGAGAGGCGATGCTATGGCACCCAACTTTATCGTCTCCATCTGACCAGTTTCCCCCACAGCGTGGGTCCTTTAAAATTCTGGCCTTTATTATCATGGGGCTCTGTAGGTGAAGATACAGCAGCACAGTGGTTAACACAGTTGTTTCACAGCTCCAGGCTCCCAGCTTCGATTCCCAGCTTGAGTGACTGTGTGGAGTTTGCACTTTCTCCCTGTGTCTGCGTGGGTTCCCTCCGGGTGCTCCGGCTTCCTCCCACAGTCCAAAGATGCGCAGGGTAGATGGATTGGCCATAAATTGGCCTTCGTGTTCAAAAAAAGGTTGGGTGGGGTTACAGGATATGGGTGAAATCGTGGGCTTAAGTGGCATGCTCTTTCCAAGGGCCGGTGCAGACTCGATGGGCTTAATTGCCTCCTTCTGCACTCTAAATCTTTGATTCTATATTGGTAGGAACCAGAAATCCCCAGTTCTTTTCCTGTCCAGAGTCTCAGAGTTGGGGAGGGCAAAAATAAATCAGGTTGTGTTCCGACCCTCATCGCAGCTCAGAGACCCCTGCTGTAAATAACATGTGAGGGCTGAGTGAGACTTGGAGCGATGTTTGGTGATGATAATACCACTGGCCCTCACGCAGTCAAATAGTCTGTCTAGGCCCACGCGGGGAGATGGGCAATTGAACATTTGGCCTTGGAGGGTTCACTGGTACCAACGGAACCGTATCCCAACAAGGAGCCCACCCTTTAGGGGGAGCAGGGGAGAGAGGAAGAGGAAGAGGAAAAAGAAATGCAGGGAAATCGGATGCAGCAAGCCTTCATTCCGAGATGTGACTTTCTCATGCACTCACATGAGCATTATCTGGCTGGGGATTTTATCCAAATCAAACGGATCACGAAGGAGAACTCGGGACGCCGTTGCTTGGGTGGATGAGATTGAGCTGACCAAATGTGTAGCATCAAGTTTACGCTTTGGGTCATGTTACGCAGGTACAAGAATCCTAATGACTGCAGAAACTCGCTTTGACTGTTGCTAGGCAACCACCTGCCTTCTAACACAATCTAATTCATTTATTCAGATGCATGGTGAATTATAAATATCTAATTACAGAGCAGCGGGAGATTCTCTCTGGAGAGTTTTTTTTTGGATGGATCTAAGCAAACCATGCACTCGCATCACTGAATATAAATACGGAGTAAAAGGCCTTCAAAATCATTCAAATCTGTAGATTAAAAGTCAGGTTTGAAATTTCAATTATGGCAAGTCCTGTAGCCGTCGAGAAGGTGAGATGTGGCACCGACGTCATTTACTAAGCATGCCGGTTATTATCACCTTCTGGATAAACGTGTGTCAAATGTACCGATGATCTAAAAGCAAAGCCCGACTTCAGTAGTCAAGTGCACCACGTTTGAGAGTGCTTGAGCAGCGAGAGTAATGATGAGCACTTTACCACACAGTCCCTAAAAACAAAAAGCACCTGAAACGAAAACCCATAAACTTTGGAAGGACACCAGAGGCCTACGAAGGCCCAGAGAAAGAGAAAAGATCAGCCGTCCGGAGTTGGAACCTTTGTCAAAACGGGAGTCCCCCCCCCCCCCCCCCCCCCACCCCCCCCCCCCCACCCATCTCCGTTGACCTCCTTCGTCGTTAGGGCTGCCCCCCAGGGTATGGAATAGAATCGCTCAACCCAGACGGAGGCCATTTGTCTCATTGTGCCCAAGCGAGAGGGTCTGAACGAACAGTCCAATTACACCCACTCCAGTGTTGAAAGACTTTGCAATTCTTTATTTTTCAAGTAGATTTCCGATTCCTCTTTTGGGAGTTATTATTTAATCTACTTCCAACCCCCTTTCAGCCGGTTGCCACTCGAGGTCGTGCTGAGCGGGAGAATTTCTCATCTTTACTTTTTTGCCAGTTGTTTTAAACCCGTCTCCTCCGGTAGCCCAACCTGCTGGATGTGGAAACAAGTTTCTCCTTATTTACTATGTCAAAACCCCTCATAATTTAAGACCCTTTATTAAATCTCTCCTTTCCCCCCATTGCTCTAATATTTATATGTACATTTTTCTTGGATTCTGTGGTGTAGTACAGGCACTCTCTCTCTCTCATGTACGAGAGCAACCTCTCACATCCTGATCCCACAGTGGACTGTTAGGCTCAGGGATGAACTTTAATAGGTGCATTGGGGTCGGGTCAGAGGTTAAAATTCCAAAAACCGGAAACAGCAACTGAACCTGACTTAAACCAGATCACTTCCAGTTTTAACAAAGCCAGGATGAGGGGCAGACACCAATCTACTTGCGGGAGGGGGTCATGCTGGTCATCTAAATATTATGATGAGGCTGCGAGTATTGCTTTCACAGTCATTCTATTATGTCAGATGGAAGAAGGTGTGAAGGGCTGAATCCTTGCGGGAAGTCTGGTTCCAGCACTGCTTGTGGGCCACAAAGAGAGGCGGGTTTTCGTCCAGATTTCACAGGCTACCCAGAAAACCTGAGCACCACCCGGCAATCTATCTGCTTCGTCCGCCATCTCTTCCCTCTGACACTCACCTAACCCCGACGGGGACTACATCCGATTGGATCATTGGACATTGGCCCACCCGCACCAGCCCAGTGATCATGTACACGCACACACACACGCACCGACATACTTGTGACATTATAGGAAATGTTCGGGAGACAAAGGGTTAATGTCATATCATAATTAACCACTAGATGGAGCTAGATGCAGAACTATATTAAACACCGACTCGCAAACTTCAGGGAGAGAGCTGGAGGAAAGCTAGAGAGCGCAGTGATAGAGAACACAGTACATTTATAGATAGAGTGCAGAACCTAGTGAGTGAAGATTGTGGATTATTAGATTATTGTTTACTACAGGAGTAGTGGTCGAGCTTAATTAAGTAGTGTAAATAAATGTTAGCTTTGTTGTTGAACTTCGCTTCTGTGGTCCTTGTGAACACTACAGGATCCATCCTGAGAACAAGAATCACAAAGAATACCGCAATACTGACACACACACACTGACACACACACACTGACACACACACACTGACACACACACACTGAGACACACACACTGAGACACACACACTGAGACACACACTGAGACACACACACACTGAGACACACACACACTGAGACACACACACACTGAGACACACACTGAGACACACACACACTGAGACACACACACACTGAGACACACACACACTGAGACACACACACTGAGACACACACACTGAGACACACACACACACTGAGACACACACACTGAGACACACACACTGAGACACACACACACTGAGACACACACACACTGAGACACACACACTGAGACACACACACACACTGAGACACACACACTGAGACACACACACTGAGACACACACACACTGAGACACACACACACTGAGACACACACACTGAGACACACACACACTGAGACACACACACTGAGACACACACACTGAGACACACACACACTGAGACACACACACTGACACACACACACTGACACACACACACACTGACACACACACACTGAGACACACACACTGAGACACACACACTGAGACACACACACACTGAGACACACACACACTGAGACACACACACACTGAGACACACACACTGAGACACACACTGAGACACACACACACTGAGACACACACACACTGAGACACACACACACTGAGACACACACACTGAGACACACACACTGAGACACACACACACACTGAGACACACACACTGAGACACACACACTGAGACACACACACACTGAGACACACACACACTGAGACACACACACTGAGACACACACACACACTGAGACACACACACTGAGACACACACACTGAGACACACACACACTGAGACACACACACACTGAGACACACACACTGAGACACACACACACTGAGACACACACACTGAGACACACACACACTGAGACACACACACACTGAGACACACACACTGAGACACACACACACTGAGACACACACACACTGAGACACACACACTGAGACACACACACTGAGACACACACACACTGAGACACACACACACTGAGACACACACACTGAGACACACACACACTGAGACACACACACACTGAGACACACACACTGAGACACACACACTGAGACACACACACTGAGACACACACACTGAGACACACACACACCTGAGACACACACACTGAGACACACACACACTGAGACACAACACACCTGAGGACACACACACACTGAGACCACACACACACTGAGACACACCACACTTGAGGACACACACACACTGAGCACACACACTGAGACACACACCCTGAGACACACACACTGAGACACACACGACTGAGACAACACACACACACTGAGACACCAACACTGAGACACACACACACTGAAACACACACACACTGAGGACACACCACACTGAGACACACACACCCTGAGACCACACACAACGTGAGACACACACACTGAGAACCACACACAATCTTGAGACACACCCACCACTGAGACCACCACACACTGAGAACACACCACTGAGACACACACACACACTGGAGGACCACACACACACTGAGACACACCACTGAGACACCACACACTGAGGAACACACACCAGCCCTGAAACACACAACAGCACTGAGACACCACACACTGATGACACACACACTGAGACACACACACACTGAGACACACACTGAACACACACACACTGAGACACACACACTGAGACACACACACTGAGACACACACACACTGAGACACACACACACTGAGACACACACACACTGACACACACACACTGAGACACACACACACTGAGACACACACACACTGAGACACACACACACTGAGACACACACACTGAGACACACACACTGAGACACACACACTGAGACACACACACTGAGACACACACACTGAGACACACACACACTGAGACACACACACACTGAGACACACACACTGAGACACACACACTGAGACACACACACACTGAGACACACACACTGAGACACACACACACTGAGACACACACACTGAGACACACACACACTGAGACCCACACACACTGAGACCACACACTGAGACACACACACACTGAGACACACACACTGAGACACACACACACTGAGACACACACACACTGAGACACACACACTGAGACACACACACTGAGACACACACACTGAGACACACACACACTGAGACACACACACTGAGACACACACACTGAGACACACACACTGAGACACACACACTGAGACACACACACACTGCGACACACACACACTGACACACGCACACTGAGACACACACACACTGCGACACACACACTGAGACACACACACACTGAGACACACACACTGAGACACACACACTGAGACACACACACTGAGACACACACACACTGCGACACACACACTGAGACACACACACTGAGACACACACACACTGAGACACACACACACTGAGACACACACACTGAGACACACACACTGAGACACACACACTGAGACACACACACACTGAGACACACACACTGAGACACACACACACTGAGACACACACACTGAGACACACACACTGAGACACACACACACTGAGACACACACACACTGAGACACACACACTGAGACACACACACACTGAGACACACACACACTGAGACACACACACACTGAGACACACACACACTGAGACACACACACTGAGACACACACACACTGAGACACACACACACTGAGACACACACACACTGCGACACACACACTGAGACACACACACACTGAGACACACACACTGAGACACACACACACTGAGACACACACACACTGCGGACACCACACCACTGAGACACACACACACTGCGACACACACACTGAGACACACACACACTGAGACACACACACACTGAGACACACACACACTGCGACACACACACTGAGACACCCACACACTGAGACACACACACTGAGACACACACACTGAGACACACACACACTGAGACACACACACACTGCGACACACACACACTGAGACACACACACACTGAGACACACACACACTGCGACACACACACTGAGACACACACACACTGAGACACACACACACTGAGACACACACACACTGAGACACACACACACACTGAGACACACACACACTGAGACACACACACACTGCGACACACACACTGAGACACACACACACTGAGACACACACACTGAGACACACACACACTGAGACACACACACACTGAGACACACACACCTGAGACACACACACACTGCGACACACACACTGAGACACACACACACTGAGACACACACACTGAGACACACACACACTGAGACACACACACACTGAGACAACACTGGACCACAACACACTGCGACACCACACACTGAGACACACCAACACTGCGACACACACACTGAGACACACACACACTGAGACACACACACACTGAGACACACACACACTGAGACACACACACACTGCGACACACACACTGAGACACACACACACTGAGACCACACACACTGAGACACACACACACTGCGACACACACACTGAGACAACACACTGAGACACACACACACTGAGACACACACTGCGACACACACTGAGACACACACACACTGAGACACACCCACACTGAGACACACACTGAGACACACACACACTGAGACACACACACACTGCGACACACACACTGAGACACACACACACTGAGACCACACACTGAGACACACACACACTGCGACACACACACTGAGACACACACACACTGAGACACACACACACTGAGACACACACACTGAGACACACACACACTGAGACACACACACTGAGACACACACACTGAGACACACACACTGAGACACACACACTGCGACACACACACTGAGACACACACACTGAGACACACACACACTGAGACACACACACTGAGACACACACACACTGAGACACACACACTGACACACACTGAGACACACACACTGAGACACACACACACTGAGACACACACACACTGAGACACACACACACTGAGACACACACACACACTGAGACACACACTGAGACACACACTGAGACACACACACACACACACTGAGACACACACTGAGACACACACTGAGACACACACTGAGACACACACACACTGAGACACACACACACTGAGACACACACACACTGAGACCACACACACTGAGACACACACACTGAGACACACACACTGAGACACACACACTGAGACACACACACACTGAGACACACACACTGAGACCATCCACACACTGAGACACACACACACTGAGACACACACCCACACACACACAGTGCGACACACACAGTAGACACACACACTGAGACCCACACTGAGACACACACTAGTGAGACACACCAGTACACACACACTGGAGACACACACACCACTGAGGACCACACACACACTGAGACACACACACACTGAGACACCAGCACACTGAGACACACCACACAAGTGAGGACACACACCAGTGAGACACATACACACTGAGCCCACACACTGTGAGGCACACAACACAGTGAGACACCACACACACTGGACACACACACACAGTATGACAACACACACACTGAGACACACACACACTGAGACACACACACACTGAGACACACACACACACTGAGACACACACACACTGAGACACACACACACACTGAGACACACACACACACTGAGACACACACACACACTGAGACACACACACACTGAGACACACACACACACTGAGACACACACACACTGAGACACACACACTGAGACACACACACACACGAGACACACACACACACTGAGACACACACACACTGAGACACACACACTGAGACACACACACTGAGACACACACACACTGAGACACACACACACTGAGACACACACACACACTGAGACACACACACTGAGACACACACACACTGAGACACACACACACTGAGACACACACTGAGACACACACTGAGACACACACTGAGACACACACTGAGACACACACTGAGACACACACTGAGACACACACTGAGACACACACTGAGACACACACTGAGACACACACTGAGACACACACTGAGACACACACTGAGACACACACACACTGAGACACACA
>NC_052150.1:203963352-204079748 GCF_902713615.1 Scyliorhinus canicula
GGCCATGCCAAATTGCCCTTTAGTGTCCAAAGATGTGCAGGTCACAGGGGTAGGACGGGGGAGTTGGCCTAGGTAGAGTGCTCTTTCAGAGGGTCAGGACAGGCTCGATGGGCCAAATTGCCTCCTTCCACTCTGTAGCCATTCTTTGGAGTAGGAAATTCAGCTCCTCGCTGATTCACACACCCTCCACCATTCAATATGACCATGGATCAGGCTGCTTGAGGGCAGAGCTCAACAAAGGTAATTCCAAAAATTCCTGCATTAACCTCAAGGTAATTTGGGAAACCTCTTCTTCCATGTTTCCACATTTCAAAGCATTGCCCCCCCCCCCCCCCCCCCCCCCCCGCACTCAGAATTCAACTCTGAGCTAAAATCCAAGCTGCAGTTTTCAATGGGCTTGTGATTAGACCGTACAATGGACAAAATAAGAGGGAAGGTCTGGGAACGAATGATGATGCAAGCAAGTGCAGGATGTACCATGTCAAACAGGTGAGAATGGAAAGGTTCTGACACAAAATAAAAATACCCCCCATGTTGAGAGAGGGAATGAAAGTTTAAAAAAAACACAATTGTGCGATTTTCATGTTCACACTACCCATATACACTTAAGAACAGGGCGGTAAGTAGGACTGTTAATCACGCTGACTTACCACTACATTGGTGTCACTTTAATATTTTGGCCCACCTGCAACCTGTAGGCCGGAGCTGCTATCAAAGCAGGTAGGAGCCCCATTACGCACATTGGAAACCAATGCCATCTTTGACTTTAATACCACTTGCTTCTCAACAAAGAACAAAGAAAAGTACAGCACAGGAACAGGCCCTTTGGCCCTCCAAGCCTGTGCCGACCATGCTGCCCGCCTGAACTAAAATCCTCTACACTTCCGGGGTCCGTATCCCTCTATTCCCATCCTATTCATGTATTTGTCAAGATGACCCTTAAACGACACTATCGGCGCTGCTTCCACCACCTCCTCCGGCAGCGAATTCCAGGCACCCACTACCCTCTGTGTAAAAAAACTTGCCTCGTACATCTCCTCTAAACCTTACCCCTCACACCTTAAACCTACGCCCCCTAATAATTGACCCCTCTACCCTGGGAAAAAGTCTCTGACTTTCCACTCTGTCTATGCCCCTCATAATTTTGCAGACCTCTATCAGGTCGCCCCTCAACCTCCGTCGTTCCTGTGAGAACAAACAAAGTTTATTCAACCTCTCCTCATAGCTAATGCCCTCCATACCAGGGAACATCCTGGTAAATCTCTTCTGCACCCTCTCTAAAGCCTCCACATCCTCCTGTACACTCAAGCCCCCCATCATGGGCAGTACCAGCCTTGATTCTCAGCTCATGGAAGCATTTATATGGGGACAGGATCATGCTGGCTTATAGTGTCATTGGTGGTTGATTATCCTCCTTACAGTCATGGCTGGCAGTCACACATTTGGACGAGGCACCAAGAAGTTGCTCAAAGCCGACCCGGGCAAGAGCCATCGCCTTTAAAAGAGGAGGAGTGGAGGTGAAAAAGTTGGATTCCCATGGACTCTTGATGGGTTTATGGATTTAAACAATAATGTTATTAATCTATTTAAAGTCGTGCAACACACATGACAATTTGTTCTAACTGTGCTTGTTTATCTTCTGCAGGGGCAATTTGAGTTTGCGTTGACAGCAGTAGCCGAGGAGGTGAACGCTATCCTAAAGGCACTGCCGCAGTGAAAAGACAACCAGAGACCCATTGTGGTTCCAACACACTTTAATCGTGCCGGTCTCAATGAATGTTGTAGAAAACGTGATCTGATCTTGGCTGTGTAACCTTTATTTTAACGGCTTTAGAAAATGTGTCCCTTCAACATCTGTAATTGGTGCAATTCCTAGCTCAAAACAAAACTCTGAACGGTTTCAAGGTAGGAAGAAATAAAGATTAGATGAGAAGTATTTGTACAGTCACAGCGCTTTTTTGGGACTGGACAGAACTGGATACAAAAATCTCAGAGGAGATAACATCGTGGACCAAAGGGCCTGTACTGGGCTGTATTATGTTCTACAACCCAGAAACACAGCAGAACTGAGTATCTCGTATAGTCAACACCTTAAAAGCATAAATTTTTGTTTTTCATTGATTTCAATATTGGAATGGAGGTATAGAAAGGCCTTTCAGTATTAATTCTACAGCATATTAATTCTATTGCAGCAATTAGCTGTCAGTATTTTCTAATAGACACTTGATCCCACCTCCACTGCTCCTAAAGGCTGTTGTGACCATGTCTGGCATTTCACAGCAGCAGTGTGACTTTCACTGACTTTCCTTTGTAGTGTGGTTGTCATCATATGTTAGCTATAGATGGGGGCGACATGGTGTAACAGAGGGTTAGCACTGCTGCCTCACAGTGCCAAGGTCCCGCATTCAATTCCGACCTCGGGTGACTGTCTGTGCGGAGTTTGCACATTCTCCCTGTGTCTGCGTGGGTTTCCTCCGGGTGCTCCAGATTCCTCCCATAGTCCAAAGATATGCAGGTTAGGTGGATTGGCCATGATAAATTGTCTCTAAGTGCCCAAAGATGTGTAGGTTAGGGGGGGATACGGGGACAGGGCAGGGGAGTGAGCCTAGGTAGGGTGCTCTTTCAGAGGGTCTGAATAGCTTCCTTCTGCACTGTAGGGTTTCTATGGTTAGTCATGGCTTGGCTTCTCTGTTGCGGGTCCGCCCCACTACTGCTGTCGAGGATGGAGATTTTGATGCTCCGCCAAATCTCCCATTTACTGTCGCGGAAACGGAGAATCCCGTTGTCGTGAACGGACAGGGAATTCTGCCCATGGTGTTTTGTGGGAAACTCATGGAAATTATTTCAACCCGAAAAGAAACACATTTAGAGCCAAAAAACATTTTGAAAGTGTTTAGTCCAGTCGAACGTTGTCAGCAATGTTACTAATGAATTACTTAAGGAGGTCCCCTGCACTTGAATTATTATTTGTCCTTTCCTTATGGGACCCATTCTGCCACATGCTGTCCTCTGTCCACTATGAAACTGGGTTCTGGAAAACAGGCAACCAGGGGTGACTGCGTTACTGACCTACCCTCACTTCTGGGAATGCTCCTGGTCTTCACTCTAAGCACCTAGCTAGATGCCCTGCACCCTATATACCACCTGTACAGTAATACCTCATGCCCACTGAGAGATAAAATAGCTGTCATAGCCATGGTCCAATCTCTTATGGCACTGTCTTTCTGCAGTCCCAGAGATTTTTCCTATCTGAGTTATCAGTGGTAAATTTAGCAAATAATAATAACCCATACATAACTATTGATCAATAACTTGCCAGTGCCACACAGTTACATTGGTGACTGGAGTGGTACTGAATGCTCTTCATTCTTTCACTGCTCACATGCCCTGTGCTTGAATATACTATTCTCTTTGGAAGAATCACATTTTAATTCTGCCTGGGATAAATAATTGGGAAGTGTTATTGTTGATTTCTGCTTAAGGTCACAAATAAAGACTATGGAGCCAATCACTTCATGGATCTGATCAAGAGCTCACAGAGGGGTTAGTGTTTCATATTGTTTTCAACGCCCAACAAGAGATTCGGCACTTGATATCCTTTGCTTCTATCTTAGTTACGGAATGGCGAGGATGAAATAATCATTCGTTTTTGAGCTCTGTTCAAAGCTCTGACATTTCACAAAAGAATGCGCACAGGCAGAGGGGTGAAGAATCCAGTTTAAATCCATGGGAAAATTTCAGTTCCTTCCAGCCTGGGTTTTCCTGTCACACTGATGAAGGAGGTGTTCTCCTGAACTTAAAGCTTTTTATAATAATCTTTATTGTCACAAGTAGGCTCACATTGCAATGAAGTTACTGTGAAAATCCCCTAGTCGCCACATTCCGGCGCCTATTCAGGTACACACAGGGAGAGTTCAGAATGTCCAAATTACCTAACAACACGGTAAGTGGGACTAGTGGGAGAAAACCGGAGCAAACCCACGCAGACACGGGGAGAACATGCAGGCTCCGCACAGACAGAGACCCAACCAGGAATCGAACCTGGGACCCTGGTGCTGTGAAGCCACAGTGCTAACCACTATGCTGCCGTGCTGCCCACGGCATTCAATGCATCATCGAGACAATTTTAAGTAACCCGAGCATTTCCCTTGCCATTTCTTGACTAGCAGTGTTCATTGTTTGTTAAAATATTTTCCCTCACGTTTGTTTCTTAATTGGAATATATATAATATCACTAGGCCTGATGCGGAGTTCTGGATTTGAATCCAACCTCAGCTGGTGTGTTAATAGTGTCTATCCTGGTTAAACTTAAGTGAAAATGGCTTGGACAATCCAACTCAGGTCTTGATGGGCAGAACCAGTCCATCGCAAAAAAAAGTCCATAAATCAGCATTAACACTGGGAGCAAGCCAGCAATCAGAATCTGAGAGGTTAGTGTGAAGAACCGCAGTAGAGCAGTTAGAAGTAGTGAGGTCTAAGTTTAGGTGCACCATTAAGGTAAACTGAAGGTGCCATGATTGATTGATTTGACTTATTGTCACATGTACCGAAGTACAGTGAAAAGTATTTTTCTGCGGCCAAGGAAATGTACACAGTACGTACACAGTACACAAAAAAGAACAGTAGATAGCTACAGTG
This sequence comes from Scyliorhinus canicula, assembly GCF_902713615.1. Lineage (NCBI taxonomy): Eukaryota > Metazoa > Chordata > Chondrichthyes > Carcharhiniformes > Scyliorhinidae > Scyliorhinus > Scyliorhinus canicula. The sequence goes on from NC_052150.1 coordinate 203,967,991, forward strand.
AATGCGAAAAGGTACACAGTACATAAGTAATTGGTTACAGTACGGAACAAGGGCCAAACAAAGCCAATACCACATGAGCAAGAGCAGCATAGGGCATCATAGGTTACGTCTGTCAGCCACTCCTGACATCAGAGCGCTTGACTATCACCTTTCACTGAGCTGTGACACAAGGTTGGTTACATTTGAGACGCCAAGGGAATTCAACCTCCTTTATTTCTCTACAGTGCAATCGACAGATTCAGTTGTCACATGGTGCCAGAAGCAAAGAACGATATCCTCCCCCCCGCCCCCCCACCCACCCAGCAAATACAAGTGTTAATCTGATCATTGATTGTGTCCTTACTGAACACCCAGATCCTGTCCTGTCCCACTTAAGGTGACGCCATCTCAACTGTTTTTTTCCTGAGCATTCTTCCACTGCAGGTTGAGTTTCAATGTCGACATGTAGGTAGAAAAATCCTAAGTGTTTGATTTTATTCAACTCTGACAACGACTACGGTCTTGCAAATTTGATGTTGACACAGAATATATTAGTCTTTGTCTGTAAATAGTCCTAGTTATGTAAGACTGATCTCATATATGCCTCTTTAAGAATATATTTTAATTGTTTTAGCTTCACGAAGACAGCACTCTGATCAGAATTGCTTGTGAGTTCTGTTGTGTCAAGTCTTCAAAAGTCGCCTAATGTTCGCCTCTTACTGATCCTTTCAACCAATAAATATTCGGTATTATTTCCTAATTTTATTTGCTTCAATGTGAGAGAATTTGTGATAAGAATTTTATGAGCAGCTACAGTTATGTAGCTGGGTCGCGCTCAGAGCACTTAACACTAATTTAGTGCACTAATACATGGCTTAGAAAGGGTGGACGCAAAGAAACTGTTTCCGTTAGGCGAGGAGACGAGGACCCGTGGGCACAGCCTTAGAATTAGAGGGGGTAAATTCAGAACAGAAATGCGGAGACATTTCTTCAGCCAGAGAGTGGTGGGCCTGTGGAATTCATTGCCGCGGAGTGCAGTGGAGGCCGGGACGCTAAATGGCTTCAAGGCAGAGATAGATAAATTCTTGATGTCGCGAGGAATTAAGGGCTACGGGGAGAATGCTGGTAGGTGGAGTTGAAATGCCCATCAGCCATGATTGAATGGCGGAGTGGACTCGATGGGCCGAATGGCCTTACTTCCACTCCTATGTCTTATGGTCTTATGGTCTTAACACTCTCAGAACCACACGCTTTCGATAACTTGGCTTAAATATTGAACAGCCTTTGCTCAAAATTTAGTAACACATCACAACCAGGTATCCCAACCCATTTTCCATTTGAAAAGGGAGCATTCAAAATTAGGTGTATTTTTATTTTAACTTGGAAAGATAAAACATTTTTCAGCAAACCAATAATAATTCTCATGTCTCATTAACTGGACACACAAAATGCAGAACAGAAATGAAAGACAATGTTACGTCTTTGGCATTTCTTTTCACATGCCAGTGGCGACTGTTTCCTGAATATTTTGAAGCAAATATGCAGAACTTTAAAACAAACCATGTGGATACTTGACTGTGGATACAGTCAACTTTTACACAATTTAATGCATGAGACTGGATTCTCATTTTTAAGTTCCAGCAGAGACAGTTTGAAAATTTTGCATATTTTGGCCGGAATTCTCCAGACGTTCACGCCGGCGGGATTTTCTGGTCCTGTCGGCGCATCCTCACTCCTGCAGGCTTCCCTGCAGCATGGAGTGGCTTCAGTGGTAATACCCATTGGCAGTGATTGGGGAGGGGGTGGGGGGGTTGGATTCTCCATGGTCTGATGAAGCGATCGGACGCAGAACAGAGCAACCCCAAAAAAATGGGTTTGGCGCCTGCCGATGGTCCGATCCTTCTCCACCGACCTCAGCGTGCTACCTGCCCTGCATCGGTGGGAAGATGAACATTGGTGATTTGCATCCATTTCAATATATTGAATAGGCCGGACCCCCATCAGAGACCCATATCAGTCACCAATGCCTGAAAACCTAAGAGCAGTCCAGGCAATACAGTGAACGATCACTGCGTTTTCACTTACCCTTCCCTAACACCTGCTGCCTCAGGCAAAATGTTTAATGCAACAGCTGTTACAAGTGTCAGAGGTGTCCTCAAAAGTCAAGTACACTTAAAGACTTTCAAACATCTTGACAGTCTTTCCCATTCAATTTCAAACAGCAATACACTTCACGAGCCAGTGATTGACAGTTTTAGTAATCCAGAGACAAGTGCTTGGTGAATTGTTTATCTATCTTCCCATTCATGCTTGGATGCATCTCAAGTATCCTGCTTTGATGCTACCCACATTGTTATATGTTGCTATGATTGAAAGCTCCTCGCCACATCAAAAGGAGCTAAGTGCTTTCTTCTGTGAATAAGAGCCAAAGAAAGAGACATTAGCGCAGCTGACCAAATGATTCATCAATGAGGAAGGTTTTAAGAACAGAATTTTAAAAGCAGCAGAGTTTTGGGGATGATTTTCCAGAGTTAGATGTCCATAAGGGCATGAATGACAAGAGTGAGGTGAAGGAAGTGGAGACTGCACAAGAGCTATAAGGTAAACAGAGTTGGTCAATAGCAGCTCAGAAGGTAGCATGCAGTGTTCGTTACACAGCCACAACTAGATAATATTGTCCGAGGCCAAGTTTAAAGCCCAAAAGATGATAACAGGAGCTTGGGAAATCAGGGGTGCGATCGAACGGCCCTTGGTGATGCGACAAGGCTGTTAAATCTTACGAGAGGCTACGCACAAGATTTGCAATGCTTGGAACACCTCTTGAGATCTAATGAGATCTCATGAGATGCACAATCTGGATCTTCTCCTCGCTGGGCAAGATTTAGACGAACATATTTCAATGAGCCATTAGGCTCATTTAAATATTGCTGCCCCTGATTAAAGATGTGCAGGGTAGGTGGATTGGCCAAGCCAAATTGCCCATTAAAATAAAAGTTATGTTGACAGTCACTTGGAAAGAATGCAATTGGAAGGAGAGCCAATAATATCATGCGTTGATGTACCAACACACTGCATCATTGAGTCAGGCAGGAGCTGGATTCCGGTCTATAGTTCTGTTGTGGGGCTGGGAGGATGTTTCACCTCATAGATGAATGTAGAACTAAGGGGCATGCTTGCAAAATAAGGGGTCTCTCATGAGGAGGAATGTCTTCCCTCAGAGGGACATTTGTAGTTGGAATTCTCTTGCCCAGCGAGCGAGTCATGGAACAAGGTGGACAGATTTCTGATCACCAGCGAGTCAAAGGGGGCTGCAGGCTGGAAAGTAGAGTTAAGGCCACAATTAGATTAGCCATGATCTTATGAATGGCAGAACAGGCTCGAGGGGTCCAAATAACCCAGGTCGGCACTATTTCTTATTCGCGTGGTGAGCTGTTGTCCTTGCCTGGGCTGGATGACCTGTGGAGACTGAATGGGAAAATGTCAGCTATTCCTGCCATGGGCAGAATTTTCCGATAATATTACAAAGTGTAATTTTCAGCAATAAAATCTATGCAATTCCCATCAGCCACGGTGGTTCAATCTGGGCCGCAATCTTTAGGCACTTATAAAAGAACAATTTCTCCTGCGGTGCAAAGCATCTGATTCGCCCACCCCAGGGGCCATTTGAGCACATCAATGAATACATTTAAACGGCTCCACAGCACTTGCTGTCCTTCAAGCCAGGAGGACGGCAGCGAGAAAACTAGCTCCTTGATTTACAGATATGCTGGATGCCGTGGAGGAGAGGCGGGCTTCAATACGCCCTCGGGTTGGCATGAGGCCCACTAGCAAGGTGACGAATGGCACTGGGAGACGGTCACAGCACTGGTCAGTGCCAGCAACCTGACCAAGAGGACGGTTGTGCAATGCAGAAAAAAGATGAATGACCTACTCTGACCAGCCAAGGTAAATGCTCCCGATCTCCTCTCTGCACGCCACCTTCCGTCAGCCCCCCTTCACACCCCCGGAATGTCACCTCAATCCCACCTGGCTGTCCAGTTATTTTCCTCATAACTTTTCTCTGCCAAAGTTCAACCTTCATTTAGAGAACAATTCGACTCTTTGGTTTAAATCCGTGCAGGTACCAGGAACTTACGGTGCGGTGCCACAGTGGCCATTATTAATGTATGATCCCTGACAGTGAGTGTCAGCGGGATATTCAATCATGTGGCCTAATCTGACCTTTATGACACGTCAACACATGGACTCGCTGCAGTGGCCGCTAGATAGTGACAGGGGTAGAAATCTAGGCTGATATTCCCCCCTCCCAACCCCTAGTAGGGTGTCAATGGATATTTGCCACCAACAGATATTCCCCTCCTGACCAAGGGACAATTGCAGTGCCTTCCCCCAAACTTGAAGATGAGGAGGTGGGGAAATCAAACCTTGGATCTTCCAATCCGATTGCTCAGCAACAGACCAGATAAGCCCACTCCGCAATCAACGGAGTCTGTCACCGTGTCACTTGCAGCATGCAATGAATGTCATGATAAAGAACCTATTAAAGATTCAGGAGAAAGTAAGATTGGGGGAGGGAAGAAAAGTGATTTAAAAATCAATCAACAAGGGAGAATTCAGGTTTGTCATTCTGTTAGTGTCAGGGGTTAACTAACACCCAGAATAAGTAGACTCGTCCTCATAGACTCTCCTTTGTTCAAGAAAAATCACATTAGAAACTGCACTTAAAATATTCGAGCAGTTAAGACAATTTACACAGCAAAATCAAGCATTAGGCTCATTAATGGCCTATTTAGGAATTTCTGAGTCACAAGTAATTTCTCCATTGTTAAATGTTTTACTGATTGGAAACCACTATTGATGCTAAAACTGTGATGTGATAAATAGCACAAAGGAAAACCTTAGATTACAGAATAATATATTTTTTATTCATTCATGGGCTGGTGCATGGCTGGTTGTGCCAGCATTTATTGCCCACCTCTAATTGCCTTTTTGGGGGCAGTTAAGAACCAACCACATTGCTGTGGGCCTGGATTCACATGTAGGCCAGACCAGGTAAGGACAGCAGATTTCCTTCCCTAAAGGGCATTAGTGAACCAGATGGGTTTTTATGACAATCGACAATGGTTTCATGGTCACCATTAGACTTGTAATTCCAGATTTTCATTTAATTCAATTTTCACCATCTTCAGTCGCGGGATTTAAACCTCCATCCCCAGAGCACTGTTCTGGGTCTCTGGTTTACTAGTCCACCTCCCTCTCAAATCCCCTCTAAGTCTCGTGTCCTTTAACTTAAGCTTATGCCCCTTGGTTATTGACCACTCGGCTAAGGGGAATAGCTCCTTCCTGTCAACCCTATCTATGTCAACCTATCTATCTATGGGGTAGCACAGTAGCATAGTGGTTAGCACCATTGCTTCACAGCTCCAGGGTCCCAGGTTCGATTCCGGCTTGGGTCACTGTGCGGAGTCTGCACATCCTCCCCGTGTGTGCGTGGGTTTCCTCCGGGTGCTCCGGTTTCCTCCCACAGTCCAAAGATGTGCAGGTTAGGTGGATTGGCCATGCTAAATTGCCCTTAGTGTTGGGTAGGGTTACTGGGTTATGGGGATAGGGTGGTGTTGACCTTGGGTAGGGTGCCCTTTCCAAGAGCCGGTGCAGACTCGATGGGCCGAATGGCCTCCTTCTGCACTGCAAATTCTATGATATCTATGATGTCCATCATAATTTTGTACACCTTGATCATGCCCCCCCCCCCCTCCCCCCATCCTCAGTCTTCTCTGCTTTAAGGAAAACAACCCCATCCTAACCATTGCTGAAATGCTCCAGCCCAGGCAATATCCTGGTGATCTGCTCTGCACTCTCTCTGGTGCAATCACATCCTTTCTATAGTGTGGTGACTCTAGCTGTGGCCTGACAAGTATTTTATACAGCTCCATCATAGCCTCCCTGCTCTTATATTCTCTGCCTCAACCAATTTATTTTTCATTCATGGGATCTGGGCAACGCCGGCTGGGCCAGCATTTCTTGCCCATCCCTAATAGCCCTTGGACTCAGTGTCTGACTAGGCCATTTCAGAGGGCATTTAAGAGGCAACCATATTGCTCTGGGTCTGGCATCCCATGTAGGTCAGACCAGGTAAGGATGACAGATTTCCTTCACTAAAGGGCATTAATGAACCAGCTGGGTTTTTACAATAATCGACAATGGTTTCATGGTCGTCATTAGACTTTTAATTCCAGATTTTTATCAAATTCTCCGTACCTTTAGGGGCTAGGCCCGCGCCAAAGAACCTCCCGCTCCGCCGACCGACGCGAACGGCCTTTGGCGCTCCGCCGACTGACGCGAACGGCTGGCCGAAAGGCCTTCGCCGGTCGGCTTGAGTCCGCGCATGCGCCGGAGCGTCAGTGGCCGCTGGTGTCACCCCGGCGCATGCGCATTGGAGGGGGTCTCTTCCACCACCGCCATGGTGGAGGCGGTGGCGGAAGAAAAAGAGTGCCCTCACGGCACAGGCCCGCCTGCCGATCGGTGGGCCCCGATCACGGGCAAGTCCACCGTGGGGGCACCCCCCCGGGGTCCGATCGCCCTGCCCCCCCCCCCCCCCCCCCCCCAGGACCCCGGCCCCGCTCGCGCCGCCTGCTCCCGCCGGCACCAGAGGTGGTTTAAACCACGTCTGCGGGAGAGGCCTGACAGCGGCGGGACTTCGGCCTATCGCGGGCCAGAGAATCGCCAAGGGTGACCCGCCGACCGGCGCGATTCCCGCCCCCGCTGATTCCCGGGTGGTGGAGAATTCCGGCCATGGCGGGGGCAGGATTTACGCCGGCCCCAGGCGATTTCCCGACCCTGCGGGGGGTCGGAGAATTCCGCCCCTCGATGTTCTCTGTATCTCATTACAATGACCATATCACAGAACACAAGCGAGATTTTGTGTCCTCGTGCATCAGTCACTGAAAGTAAGTGCGCAGGTACAGCAGGCAGCAAAGAAGGCAAATGGTATGTTGGCCTTCATTAGGAGAGAATTTGAGTATAGAAAAGGGACATTTCACTGCAATTGTGTAATGTGGCGGTCACCACTATATATCACATATGAGGTGTATTACGGTAAGGCTCCTGTACTACAGGCACGGGGGTAGATCCCTTCCTGCAGGCTCCGCCCAGTAGGCAGAGTATAAATGTGTGGTCTCTTTGAGCTGCAGCCTATTTTGCGTAATAAAGCCTCGATTACACTCTTCTCTCGTCTCGTCGTAATTGATAGTGCATCAATTTATTACGCAGAGATTTTAGAACGATGGATCTCCGCATCAAACCGGATCGCCTACAGCTGCACCCTGAAGCAGACAATGGCAAGTCGGCCTTCGCACATTGGCTAGCTTGCTTTGAAGCCTACATTGGATCAGCGACAGAACCACCCTCAGAGGCACAGATGCTCTAGATCCTGTATACGCGGCTGAGCTCCAATATCTTTCCCCTCATCCGGGACGCACCGACCTATGCTGAGGCCATGGCACTACTGAAGGAGAACTATGCTTAGCAGACCAACAAAATCTACGCCAGGCACCTCCTGTCCACGCGGCATCTACTCCCCGGTGAGTCTGTGGAAGGTCTCTGACGTGCCCTGCACACCTTGGCGAGGGATTGCGATTGCCAGGCCATTTCAGCTGTTGAACATTCTGAACTCCTAATTAGGGACGCTTTCGTTATGGGCATAGGGTTGGCGTACATCCGCCAGCGCCTCCTAGAAGGGGCTACCCTCAACCTCGCGGCGACCAAGAAATTTGCGATCTCACTAACAGTCGCCTCCCGCAATGTACAGGCGTATGCCCCCGACCGCACGGCACCCCCCTCCTGGACATCATGGACCCCGCCAGCAAACATCCCATCGTGGACCCCACCAGCGACCGCCCCCAGCCAAACCCAAGCCTGCGCCGCGCGGCAGCCAACCAACCCCGGGGGACCCAAGTGCTACTTCTGCGGACAGACAAAGCACCACCGGCAGTGCTGCTCGCCGCGGAGAGCGCTCTGCAAGGCCTGCGGGAAGAAAGCACATTTTGCTGCTGTGTGCCAGGCCTGCTCGATCGCCGCTGTAACCAGGCTCATTGTCCCTGAACCCCCCCACCTGTGGCCCGTGCGCACCGCCATCTTCCTCGCCTCAGACCACATGCGGCCCATGGGTGCCGCCATCTTCCTCGCCTCAGAACACGTGCGGCCCGTGGGTGCCGCCATCTTCCCCGCCTCAGAACACGTGCGGCCCGTGGGTGCCGCCATCTTCCCCGCCTCAGGACCCCTGCTTGCGGGCACCTCATCGGGCCGCTCATCGCCTGCAACCGCCGCCGACCAGCCAGGGGCCTTCCAACACCAGCCGCGTCTCAGCTCTATCACGATCGAGCAGTCCCGACTGCACAACCTCGCGACCGCATCGACGACAGTGAAGGACGATTGGCACAAGACATCACGCCTTCTGGACTCCGGGAGCACTGAGAGCTTCATCCACCCCGATACGGTAAGGCGCTGCCCTCTCACGGTACACCCCATTAACCAGAAAATCTCCCTGGCCTACGGATCCCACTCCGTGGTGATCCGGGGGTACTGCACCACCACCCTCACCATCCAGGGCGTAGAATTCAGCGGCTTCCGGCTCTATGTCCACCCCAACCTCTGTGCTGCCTTGCTACTCGGATTGGACTTCCAGTGCAACCTCCAGAGTCTAACAGTGAAATTTGACGGGCCCCTACCACCCTTTGCTGTCTGCGTTCTCACAACCCTTAAGGTTAACCCGCCTTCTCTGTTTGCAAACCTCACCCCAGATTGCAAACCCGTCGCCACCAGGAGCAGACAGTACAGCGCCCAGAACAGGACCTTCATCAGGTCTGAGGTCCAGCAGCTGCTATGGGAAGGTATCATCGAGGCCAGCAACAGCCCCTGGGGAGCCCAAATGGTAGTTGTGAAAACTAGGGAGGAAAACAGGATGGTCATTGACTACAGTCAGACCATCAATCAGTACACGCAGCTCGACGCGTACCCCCACCCATGCATATCTGATATGGTCAATCAGATTGCACAGTACCAGGTCATCTCGACAGTGGACCTGAAATCTACAGACCACCAACTCCCCATTCGCAAGGCGGACCACCCGTACACCACGTTTGAAGCGGACGGCCGCCTTTACCACTTCCTTAGGGCTCCCTTTGGCGTCACTAACTGGGTCTCGGTCTTCCAACGGGATATGGACCAAATGGTTGACTGGTACGGACAACGGGCCACCTTCCCGTACCTGGATAACGTCACCATCTGCGGCCACGACCAGCAGGACCACGATGCTAACCTTTCCAAATTCCTCCACTCCTCCAAACTCCTCAACCTAACCTACAGCATGCAGAAGTGCGTGTTCAGCACTAACCGCTTATGCATCCTCAGCTTTGTGGTTCAAAATGGAGTTCTAGGGCCCGACCCCGATCGCATGCACCCCCTCATGGAACTCCCTCTTCCCCACTGCCCCAAGGCCCTCAAACGAAGCCTGGGTTCTTCTCGTACTACGGCCAGTGGGTCTCGAACTATGCGGACAAGGCCAGCCCACTCATTCACTCCACCTTTTTCCCAATGATGGCTGAGGCTCACTAGACCTTCAATGTATCAAGGCCGAAATCGCCATGGCCGTTACGCACGCGGTCGACGAGACGCTCCCCTTCCAAGTCGAGAGCAATGCATCAGACGTCGCATCTTGCCGCCAGGCAGGCAGACCCGTGGCATTCTTTTCACGCGCCCTCCATGCCTCCGAAATTCGGCACTCCTCCATCGAGAAGGAGGCCCAAGCCATCATCGAAGCTGTGCGACACTGGAGGCATTACCTGGCCGGCAGGAGATTCACTCTCCTCACTGACCAATGGTCGGTTGCCTTAATGTTCAACAACACGCAGCAGGGCAAGATAAAAAATGATAAGATCTTGAGGTGGAGGATCGAGCTCTCCACCTACAATTATGAGATTTTGTATTGCCCCGGTAAGCTCAATGAGCCCCCCGATGCCCTATCCCAAGGTACATGTGCCAGCGCACAAGTGGACCAACTCCGGACCATACACGACGACCTCTGTCACCCAGGGGTCACCCGGTTTTTTCACTTCATAAAGGCCCACAATCTGCTCCATTGAGGAGGCTCAGGGCTATCACCAGAGACTGCCAGGTCTGTGCTGAGTGCAAGCCGCACTTCTACTGGCCAGACCGAGCGCAATTGGTGAAGGCCTCCTGTCCCTTTGAACGCCTCAGCATGGATTTCAAAGGGCCCCTCCCCTCCACCGACCAAAACACGTACTTTCTTAACGTGGTCGAAGAATACTCCAGATTCCCCTTCATGGTCCCATGCTCCGATATAACGTCTACCACCATCATCAAAGCCCTCAACACCATCTTCGCTCTGTTCGGTTTCCCCGTCTACGTCCACAGCGACCGGGATCCTCATTTATGAGCGATGAGCTGCGCCAGTACCTGCTCAGCAAGGGCATCGCCTCGAGCAGGACGACCAGCTACAACCCCCGGGGAAACAGGCAGGTGGAGCGGGAGAATGGGATGGTCTGGAAGGCCGTCCAGCTGGCCCTACGGGTCCAAGAATCTCCCTGCCTCCCGCTGGCAAGAGGTCCTCCCCGACGCCCTTCACTCCATTCAGTTGCTCCTTTGCACTGCGACTAATGAACGTCTCTTTGCTTCCCCAGGAAGTTCATCTCCGGGGTTTCGCTCCCAACGTGACTGGCAGCTCCAGGATCCGTTCTCTTCCGCAAGCACGTGCGGCTCCACAAGGTGGACCCTTTTGTTGAGAGGATACAGCTACTCCATGCAAACCCCCAGTAGGCCTACGTGGCGTACCCCGATGGCCACCAAGACACAGTCTCCCTCAGGGACCTGGCGCCAGCTGGATCCCCACACAACCACCCCCCCCCCCCCTGCCCCGGTGCCATCCCCCTTTCTCCCCAGTGCATCTCACCACAGCCCCCGCTCCAGGACGATCCGTCCTCCCCTTGGTCCCACCCGGGGATGAAGATGAGGTCGACACGCTCCCGGAGTCACTGGCAACCGAACCAATGCCTGCATCACCACCGGGACTACGGCGCTCGCAACGGAGGATCAAGGCGCCCGATTTTCTGAATTTGTAAATTTTTCCTAAAATGTTAACCTATACCTGTAACTAGTCTTCCACCACCCCCGCTGGACTCTTTTTTTTAACAGGGGGTGAATGTGGTAGTCACCACTGTTGTATATATATCACATAAGAGGTGTATTACGGTAAGGCTCCTGTACTACAGGTACGGGTGTAGATCCCTGTCTGCTGGCTCCGCCCAGTAGGCGGAGAATAAATGTGTGGGCTCACCGAGCTGCGGCCATTTTGGCAGCAGCTGCGGGAGGCTACACATCTCTGCGTAATAAAGCCTCGATTACACTCTACTCTCGTCTCGTCGTAATTGATAGTGCATCATGTAGGGCATTGGAAAGGCCACACCAGGAGTATTGTGTGAAGTTTTGGTGTCCTTATCTGAGGAAGGATGTTCTTGCTGTGGAGGGAGTGCTGCGAAGGTTTGCCAGGCTGTTTCCTGGGATAGCGGGACTATCATATGAGGAGAGAACAAATCAGTTTGGATTATATTCATTGGAGTTCAGAAAGGTGAGGGGGATCCCATAGAAACTTACAAAATTCTAACAGGATTAGACAGGGTAGATTCAGAGATAATGGGCGGGATTCTCTAATCCCGCGACAGAGTGTCCACGCCGTCGTAAACGCCGTCGCATTTTACGACAGCGTGAAAGGGCCGCTGCCAGGACTAATTTTGGCCCCTGTAGGGGGCCAGCACGGCGCTGGAATGGTTCGCACCGCTCCAGCTGCCGATCCTGGCGTGAACTGTGCGCTGCAGGATCCGCACATGCGCAGTGGTGCCGTAGCCAATGTGCACATGCTCAGTGGCCTCCTTCAATGCGCTGGCCCGGACATGGTGCAGGGCTACACGGGCCAGCACGTGGGAAAGGAGGCCCCCAGCCAGAGAGGCAGGCCCGCCGATCGGTGGGCCCCGATCGCGGGCCAGGCCGCATAAGAGGCCCCCCTGGGGTCGGATCCCCCCTTCCCCCCCCCCCCCCCCCCACCAAAAGACCGCCACCCGACCCTTCAACGCCGAGGTCCCACCGGCTAGGAGCAGGTTAGAACGCCGCCGACGGGACTCGGTTTGTTTCTTATGGCCGCACCGCCCATCCAGGCCGGAGAATCATGGGGGTGCCACGTAGAGCGGCCCGTGACCAGCGCCGCGCCAACCACGCCGGCTCCCCGCTCTGCGGAGAATCACGTGCTGGCGTCGGGCGGCGTGGCCCGGTCGTGGGGATTCTCCGGCCCGGCCCAGGTCCTGGGAGAATCCCGCCCAATGTTCCTGATGGTTGGAGAGTCCAGAACTAGCGGTCAGGAATTAGGTACAGGAATATAAAACTAGGTACAGGAATAGAGATGTTTTACTGCAAGTGTGTAGGGCATTGGTGAGGCCACACCTGGAGTATTGTGTGCAGCTTTGGTGTCCTTATCTGAGGAAGGATGTTCTTGCTATGGAGGGAGTGTAAAGGTTTACCAGGCTGATTCCTGGGATGGCGGGACTGTCATATGAGGAGAGACTAAGTCGCTTAGGATTATATTCATTGGAGTTTAGAAGAGTGAGAGGGGATCTGATGGAAACTTATAAAATTCTAACAGGATTAAAAAGGATAGATTCAGAATGAATGTTCCCGATGGAGGGCAGTCCAGAACGAGGGGTCATAGTTTGAGGGTAAGGGGTAAACCTTTTAGGACTGAGGTGAGGAGAAATGTCTTCACCCAGAGAGTGGTGAATCTGTGGAATTCACTACCACAAAATGTAGTTGAGGCCAAAAGTTGTGTAATTTCAAGAAGTAATTAGATAAAGCTCTCGGGGCCAAAGGGATCAAGGAAAAGGTGGGGAGAGGCAGAGTCAGGGTATTGAACTTGATGATCAGCCATGATCATAATGAATGGCGGAGCAGGATAGAAGGGCCAAATGGCCTCCACCTGCTTCTATTTTCTATGTATGTTTTGATATAAGTGAAATACCAAATATCAGGTTATATAACCATGATCAATGTCGTTTTCTCAACATGTTTTCAATTACCTAAGGCGGGGTGGGTGCACAGAAATTCTCTACATTTCTGTTGCCTTAATCAGGCTGGGGCCTGTTTCTTGGCTCTCTCAGAGGAATACATGGCTCCTGCTGATTTAGGAATGTCCAATTGATAATGCAGCAGAAATCTCTGATTAAAGGTATCTTATGGAACAGCTCTGCAAGTTCCTTAAACCTCACTCAACTACATTCTCAGTTCCTCCGACTGGGTTTTTGTCCAATCCCCAGATTAAAGGAGTTATGTAAGTGTGTTGTTGTTGCACTTAACTGTCCCAGTGATGCACATTTTTCAATAGCTTTCCTCTCCAAAAACATCAGAACTTGATTGGCAGCAGATTAAAAGTAAACCAAATGAAATTAGTAAAGTTGGAGAATGCGTTATATGATGTGAACAGTACACGTTATTTATTGAATGAAATGAAAATGAAAATTGCTTATTGTCACGAGTAGGCTTCAAATGAAGTTACTGTGAAAAGCCCCTAGTCGCCACATTCCGGCGCCTGTTCGGAGAATCGAACCGTGCTGCTGGCTTGTCTTGGTCTGCTTTCAAAGCCAGTGATTTAGCCCAGTGAGCTAAACAGCCCCTGCAATTATTATTGCAATATAAACTCAATGAGAAACACTGTAATTTGGTGATCTGTGGTCACTGTAAGCGAATGAAACTGACTGAGGCAGTCAGAGGCCTCAAGAGGACATTTTGAGAGTTATTCACAAATCTTGCAACCAGTTCTGGTATCAGAATGATTTGCCCAGTATGCTGAAACCTCAAGGTTGCCATGGTATCACTGAAAGAATAAGACATCTTGCGGATTGTATCAAATTCAGATTCAGATACCAACAGCAGCATTACATATCATTAAACTTACATTTGCCATGGCTTAAAATCAGAAGGTCCGACCCTCATTTCAGTCCTAAACAGAAAATGTCATTTAAATTTGTTAGCATTCAAGTCTGCTAGTTTTAAAGAGACAACAGCATTTAAATACCAAGATTATTGGTTTTATATATATATAAAACTCACCACATTATGGACTAGCGTTTAGAAACACCAAAATATATTATGGAGTTCACCTGACCGATAACTTTTTCTTGTTGAATTTGGCTAGGATGAGCACAAGAGCCTTCGCTTCAGGTTTTATTCAACAGTCTTCCCAGACACTTTAATCAAAATAAGCTTTATTCTGAGAACTTGGCTAACATTTATATATAACCAAACAGCAAGAATTTTTATCAATTACAAAAATAAAGATACACCACAGCTACAGTAATTTATGTATAACACTTAATGAATTCCCCCTTAACTGTTCCAATTCAAAAACAAACTCCAATAAACCAAAAAAAAACCTTTTCAAGGACGTGGCCCAGCACTCTACATTCTCACTTGAATAAGACTGGCTTACCCTGAGATTCTGACCCCATCCCACCAGCAGGTTTAAGCCCTTCTGGAAAGCAAACTATATTTTTTTAAGTTATTGAAGCAGGTAGCTATAATCCATGTTTTGTTTCCTGGAACAACTCTTTAAAATGAAAATAGCGAGAAGTCCAAAACACTTCAGCTCTCTGTCTGAGTCCACAGCAGCCAAATGTGAAAGCGAAATCAAAAACAGCTCACAGAGCCACAGCCCAGCTCCACCCACTCAATGACATCACTGAAGCCTTGTGATAAGACACAAGCCTTTCTTAAAGGGACACTCCCATGACAGATGGACCTTGCCACCTTAGGTGTTAAATGGTTGAGGCCATTTCTGTGTTCTGGGTTCTGAGAGTCGGTCGCTTCCGGAGGGCAACGAGCACCATGTAGAGATCCTTATTACATTCAAGGGAGTTTCCTGAATTTGATGGGCTGCAAAGATATATCGGGTCTACTGTTCCCCGTCCTGCATGAAGCCACTGTGGTTCTGAGTCAATGAAATGAATGACAACTTTCTTAAGATCATGTCCGGTGTTCCTTGCTGGTGATTTTTTGTCAGATGTGTAAGATCTTTGAGCACCATGCACTTCATCTGGAAAATTGCCCATTCAAAGGTGGGCAAGTTACAGCAACATGGGCAGCACTGTAGCACAAGTAGATAGCACTGTGGCTTCACAGCGCCAGAATCGCAAGTTCGATAACCCGCTGGGTGGCTGTCTGCACTTTCTCCCCGTGTCTGCGTGGGTTTCCTCCAGGTGCTCCGGTTTCCTCCCACAGTCCAAAGACATGCAGGTTAGCTGGATTGGCCATGATAAATTGCCCTTAGTGACCAAAAATGTTAGGATGGATTATTGGGTTATGGGAATAGGGTGGAAGTGAGGGCTTAAGTGGGTCGGTGCAGACTCGATCTAACATGGACGGGTTACAACTAGATGGGTGTGTTGCATCTCAACAGGATTGGCAGAAAGATTTGCTAGTGCTATTGGCGTGGGTGTAAACTAGCTTGTCAGGGGGATAGGAACCTGAAGGTGGCCAAAATTGGAAGGAAGTAATGTTGGTGACAGGAAATAGTACTGGGACTAGAAGGAATGAGTAACAAAGCAAAGTAGCGAGTATGTGTCGAAAGCAGAATGGTGTGAAAAAGACAAAGTTAAGGCCGCTCTACCTGAATATGCTCAGCATTTGTAACAAGGCAAATGATCTAAAGGCACTTCACCCACCCACCCATCCCCCCCAACTAGTGTTCAATGTTATCCAGTTCTTGAAAGTGCATAGTGCCCATGACTTGTAGAACCCCTCCGAGCTTCACCCCCCCCCCCCCCCCCCAACAACGCTCACACACATCTTCCACTCTTCGGCTCATCCTCGCCCTCGTGAGGTGCGCTCTGTACACCACCTTCAGCTGTATCAGCCCCAACCTCGCACACGAGGTGGAGGCATTTACTCTCCGGAGCACCTCACACCAGACCCCCTCCTCTATAACCTCTCCCAACTCTTCCTCCCACTTCACTTTGATCCCCTCTAATGGTGCCTTATCCTTTTCCAACATAGCTCCGTATACCGCTGACACTGTCCCCTTCTCCAGTCCACTTGCCGCCTGCACCTCCTCCAACAACGTGGAGGCCGGTTCCCCCGGGAAGCTCTGTATCTCCTTTCTGGCAAAGTCCCGAACCTGCATATACCTAAACACTTCTCCCTGCTCCAGCCCATACTTCGCTTCCAGCTCCCTCAATCCTGCAAATCGGCCCCGAAGAAACAAATCTTTTAGAGTCTTAATCCCCTTCTCTTCCCATTTCCGAAAGCTTCCGTCCCACCTCCCTGACTCAAATCTGTGGTTCTCCCGGATCGGCATTTCCCTCGACCCTGTCCCCAACCCGAAGTGTTGGTGAATCTGCCTCCAGATTTTCAATGAGGCTTTTACTACCGGACTCCCTGAGTATTTCCCCGGAGCTATCGGAAGTGGGGCCGTTGCTAGCGCCTTCAGCCCCGACCCCCTGCACAAACTCTCCTCCATTCTGACCTACTGGGAATCAACGCCCCTGACCCAGCTCCGCACCTTCTCCACATTCGCCGCCCAGTAGTAGTACATCAGGTTCGGGAGACCCAAACCCCCTGCCTGCCTTCCCCTCTGTAGCAGCACCTTCCTCACTCTGGCCACCTTCCCTCCCCATATAAACAAGGTAATCCTCCCCTCAATCTCCCTGAAAAAGGCTTTTGGCAGGAAAATCGGTAGGCATTGAAAAATAAACGGAAATCGCGGCAACACATTCATTTTAACCGCCTGCACCCGGCCCGCCAGTGACAGAGGGAGACCATCCCACCTCGCCAGGTCAGCTTTCACTCTCCCCACCAAACTAGTGATGTTTTATCTGTGAAGCCTTCCCCACTCCCGGGCAACCTGCACCCCCAAATACCTAAAGTGAGTCCCTGCCCAACGGAATGGCAGCCCCCCCACCCCTGCCCCCAACCCCGGCTGAGACACCACGAAATATTCACTGTTGTCCAAGTTAAGCTTGTACCCAGAGAAAGACCCAAATACCTGCAGGAACTCCAATATTCCTCCTATCAACGCACTCGGCTCCGACACATACAGCAGCAAGTCATCGGCATACGAGAACACCATATGCTCTATCCGCACCCCCCACCCCCCCTCACTATTCCTTTCCATGCTCCCGAACTTCTTAATGCGATGGCCAATGGCTCAATCGCAAGCGTTAACAGCAGGGGGGACATAGGACATCCCTGCCTCGTCCCACGGTGGAGAGAAAAGTATCTCATACTGATATTGTTCATGCGGACACTAGCCTTCGGCTCCTTATTTAATAACTTTACTCAGTTCACAAACCTTGGTCCAATCCCAAACCGTTCCAGCACTGCCATCAGGTACCCCCATTCCACCCGATCAAACACTTTCTCGGCGTCCAGTGCCACCACCACCTCTGTTTCCTTCCCTTCCGCCGGTGCCACAACGTCGTTCAAAACCCTCCTAATATTCGAAAAAAGCTGCCTCCCTTTCACAAACCCTGTCTGATCCTCACCTATCATCCTTGGGAGGCACTCCTCCAGCCTACCCGCCAGTACCTTGGTGTCCAAATTAAGAAGTGAAATGGGCCTATACGACCCACACTCCGTCGGATCCTTATCCTTTCTAAGCAACAGTGAAATCGATGCCTGCCCCAAGGTTTGCGGCAACACCCCCTTCCTTATCGCCTCTTCAAACATTCCCACCATCAGGAGTGCCAACTTATCCTTAAATTTTTTAGAATATTCCACCAGAAACCCATCCGGCCCTGCCACCTTCCCCGACTGCATCCTCCCAATCACGTCTTTTATCTCCTGCTCCACTATTGCTCCTTCTAATGTAGCCCTGTCTCCCTCCCTAACCTCGGGTACTCCAACCCATCTAGAAATTCCTGCATCTCACGGTCTCCCCTGGGTGGCTCTGACCTGTACAACCTCTCGTAGAATTCCTCAAAAACCTTGTTAATCAGCTCCAGAGCCACCACCAACTTCCTGGCCTATCCCTTACCCGAAGAATTTCCCTTGCTGCTGCCTTCCTCCGGAGCTGACCTGCTAACATAAGCCCTGCCTTATCTCCATGTTCATAAACTGCACCCCTCGCTCGTCTCAGTTGGCGCACCGCCTTCCTGGTGGACAGTTGGTCGAAGCTCACCTGTAGTTCCTTCCTCTTTCCCAGCATCGCTGGGTCCCCATCCTCCGCATAACTCCTATCTGCCTCCAACATCTCATCTATTAGCCTCTGCCACTCCAACCTCTCCTCTTTGTCCACCCTGGCCTTAAACAAAATTACCTCACCCCTCACTACCGCCTTTAGAGCCTCCCAGACGACTGCCATTGACACCTCACCGGTACAGTTGAATCTTACATACTCCTTAATTACCTTTTCAATTTTTTCACAGAATACCTGGTTCCCCAAAAGACCTACACCCCGGCCTCTGCACTACCCCCTTCGGCAGCACCATATCCACCCAATGTGGAGCGTGATCTGACACAGCAATTGCAGAGTATTCCGACCCCTTGACTGCAGCCAGCAAAGCCTTTCCCACCAGAAAAAAGTCAATCTGCGAGTATACCCTATGGACTGCTGAGAAAAACGAGTACTCCCGTTCCCCTGGGTGCAGGAACCTCCAAGGGTCCACCCCTCCCATTTCCACCATTAGCCCAGCTCGTGCCTTTGCCCCCCCTGATGGGACCAGCGTGCGCGGCTGTGATCTGTCCAACCTTGGCTCCTGCACCAGGTTCCAGTTCCCCCCCCACAATCAGCTCGTGTGTGTCCAAGTCAGGAATGGCTCCAAACACCTTCCTCGCAAATCCTGCATCGTCCCAGTTGGGACCGTATACACTTACCAGCGCCACTAATCTCCCGTCCAGCGCCCCGGCCACAATCACATATCTACCCCCCTGATCTGCCACTACCTTCTCCATCTGGAAGCGTACCCTTTTGCTGACCAACACTGCTACCCCTCGAGCCCTTCCATCAAATCCAGAGTGAAACACTTGGCTAACCCAACCCTTTTTAAGTCTCACCTGGTCCTTCACCCTCAAGTGAGTCTCCTGCAGCATTGCCACATCGGTTTTCAGACTTTTAAGATGCGCAAGCACCCTTGACCGGACCTCCTAGCCCTCTCACGTTCCACGTGACTATCCTTACTGGAGGTCTCTCAGACCCCCCCCCCCCACCTTTCTTATCCACCATCAACATACCGCCGGGCCCTACCCCATAAGCCTGACCCGCCCCTGCCCATTGTTAACATCAAACCCCTTCCCTCCCTCCCGAAAACCCCCCCCCACCTTTCTCCCTGAAACAACATCCCCCAGCATCCAACCCTTCCTCCCCCCCTCTCGCTCACCTCGTAGGCCCATTGATGCCTGCTATCCAGGCTCCAATGTCCGCAGCCCTCCTCTCCTCTCACCTCCGTTCACTAGCTGACTGACTTTAGCTAGCTAGTGTGGGTGGTTCCCCCCCGCCAAGACATATCCTCCCCTTCCACCCAGTCCCAGAGGAAAAAAAAAACAAACCCAACAATCCAACCCATACAATTCACTGACATAACATGTAACCGTCGCAACACAGAGTGCCCATCAACCCACCATTAACTTAAACTCTATAACAATACAAAGAGAAGTAGATTACAATACAAATCCGTAAAAAGAAAGTTATAACATCTATACATTTTCCAGCTGTTCAAACACAGTCCACAGTCTCTCTTCCAGCTCCGCTCTTCATGTCTGTCCCAAGCCTTCTGCCTTCACGAACGCCTCAGCCGCATCCGCTGTCTCAAACAAAAGTCTTTGCCGTTATACGTTACCTTCAACCTCGCTGGGTACACCATACCAAACCGTACCCCCTTCTTACACAACATCGCCTTCACTCACCTAAACGCCGCTCGTCTTTTTGCCAACTCCACCGTCAAGACCTGGTAGATCCGGACCGTAGTACCATCCCATAGTATCTCCCGCTTCTGCTTCGCCCAGTTTAACACCTTCTCCTTCACGCAAAACTTATGGAAGCAGATAATTACTGCCCTTGGCGGCTCGTTCATTTTGGGCTTCGGCCTTAATGACCGATGGGCTCGGTCTAGCTCGTACTGGGAGGGTTCTCACCCTCCCCCATCAGCTCCGCCAACTTCTTAGCGAAGTATTGTGTTGGCCTTGGGCCCTCTGTCCCTTCGGGCAAGCCCACAATTCTCAAATTATGCCGCCTTGAGCGGTTTTCTAAGTCTTCCAGCTTGGAGACCACTATTAATCTCCACAGCCCTCCGCAACTTATCTCCCATCGAGGTGACCTGGTCGCTGTGTCGTGACATGGCTTCCTCCACTTCTTTCATCTTCTCACCCTGCTCTCTCACCTCTGCCAATGCCTTTGTCACCGCAACCTTCAACGGGGCAATTATCGGAGCGATTGCCTCCTCCACCAGTAACTTCAATACGACCGCTGTCTCCTTTTTCCAGGCCTCCATGTGCCTCGCAAACTGTTTTTCCAGCTCCCCCGCCATCACCTCGGTCATCTTCTCCACCGTAAATAGTGCGGCCCCGCTTTGCAGTTCGGCTTCCGCCATCCTATCACCACTTTTATTCGTCTTCTCCTTCAGCGGCGACCCTGCGTTTCCTCCTTTCTTCGACGCTGCTTTTCTCATCCTTTAGAGGTGTGGTGATTGTAGATCTGTGTAGATGCAATACAACTGAGCAAGCACTAGAGGGAGCACGGGAGAGCTATAAATACAGAGGGACAGGAAGTGAGGGCACACTTCACAGAAGGGGGACTTGGCAGCAGGACAGGCAGGCAGCATTTGAGGTAGCTGTAAGTTAAGCTCTGAAGACAGAACAAATTCACAATAAAGCATCTTCTCCAACTTTGAGACTACGAGCTTTATTAAGACACAAGGAACAACACAAGAGGCTTATTGTTTTTTACTTTCTTTCTCTTCTCCTCTCTCTCCCTCCACCCTTCTGTCCTTCATCAATCTGAATTATTCTTTTTTTTTAAAGAAAAGGGGAGGAAAAAAAACTTCACCAAACTTCTTTAAATTTCTTTAAATCTTCCAGCTTTCTTTCTTTCTCCTCTGTACTCATCCAGAACTCCCCTGGGACCAGGTTTCAGCCTTCTTTCTTCCTCCTAGGTGGGAGCCATCCAATGTGGGACACCCCACTTACATGGTGCCCTGGACTCGGGCCGGCCTCCTCGGCCTCCTCGTAGCTCCGCCCCGCTGCTCTGGCCCCGACGCTGCGCTGGGCCCAGGACCTCAGCCCCCGCCCACCAACCGTGGGCAACACGGTAGCATGGTGGTTAGCATAAATGCTTCACAGCTCCAGGGTCCCAGGTTCGATTCCCGGCTGGGTCACTGTCTGTGCGGAGTCTGCACGTCCCACCCGTGTGTGCGTGGGTTTCCTCCGGGTGCTCCGGTTTCCTCCCACAGTCCAAAGATGTGCGGGTTAGGTGGATTGGCCATGATAAATTGCCTGTAGTGTCCTAAAAAGTAAGGTTAGGGGGGGGGGGGGGGGTTGTTGGGTTACGGGTATAGGGTGGATACGTGGGTTTGAGTAGGGTGATCATGGCTCGGCACAACATCGAGGGCCGAAGGGCCTGTTCTGTGCTGTACTGTTCTATGTTCTATGTTCTAACACCCGCGCGGGGTTCTTCACCGGTTTTTAAACCGACCCCGCTGGCTGCTCCTGACGGCCCCAAAGGCCGACGATAGTCGGGGGGTGCGTTAAAGTTCGGGAAAATCCCCGAAAACGCTGCGACTCCCGGCCACCGGCGGGAGCTCTTCGCGCTGCGGCCGCCCTGCGCCGCAGAACATTTCTTAAATAGTAAGGAAGGATGTGCTGGCCTTGGAAAGGGACCAGAGCAGGTTCACAAGAATGATCCCTGGAATGAAGAACTTGACGTATGAGGAACGTTTGAGGACTGTAGGTCTGTACTCGTTGGAGTTTAGAAGGATGAGAGGGGATCTTATTGAAATGTGCAAGATACTGCGAGGCCTGGGTAGAGTGGACGTGGAGAGGATGTTTTCACTTGTAGGGGAAACTAGAACCAGAGGACACCATCTCAGATTTAAAGGGACGATCCTTTAAAACAAAAATGAGGAGGAATTTCTTCAGCCAGAGGGTGGTGAATCTGTGGAACTCTTTGCCGCAGAAGGCTGTGGAGGCCTTTAAGACAGAGATGGTTAGGTTCTTTATTAATAAGGGGATCAGGGATTATGGGGAGAAGGCAGGAGAATGGGGATGGGAAAATATCAGCCATGATTGAATGGCGGAGCAGACTCGATGGGCCGAGTGGCCTAATTATGCTCCTGTGTCTTATGGTCTTATGGAAAGAGGATTTACAGGAGTACTGAGGTGTTGCTTCAATTATATAGGAGCTTGGTCAGACCGTACCTGGAGTACTGTGTGCAGTTTTGGTCCCCTTACCTCAGAAAGGATATTGTTGCCATGGAGAGCAACAAAGGTTTACCAGACTTGTTCCGGGGATGGTGGGACTGCCTTTGAGTGCGCTGGGCAAACTATATTCCCAAGAGTTTCGAAGAATGAGAGAGGATGTCACTTAGGACAGAGATGAGGAGAAATTTCTTTGCAGAGAGGGTTGTGAATCTTTGGAATTGCCTCTCGGGGAGGGCTGTGGCATGCAGCACAGGCATGTGCATGCATTTAAGGCTGATTAGCGGATTGGACCCGGTAGGCTCCGAACTCCCGCAACGCTCCGCTCCTCCCAAGCGGAAGTCACAAGGGCGTGAATTACTACCCGAAACAACAAATGTGGTCTGGGTGCCATGGCTGCGGAGGGGGAGTAGGCTACAAAAACACTGACAAACCGTTCAATATTGGCAGGCTTGCTGGGGGATGGCTGCCCGAGCCGGGGGCAGTGGCGGGTAGTGACTTGGTGCCATCTCCGTGGACTTGGGCAGTCCCCCTTGGGCTCGGAGTGGCCTGGCTCAGATCACCATTGCTGCAGCTTGTCTTTCAGACGTACCCCTTTGGTGCCACTCCCAGGCTCCTGGCTGCTCACACTGCTGAGTGCTGCCTGTGTCCTTTAAATTCACAGAAGGCCTCTGGTCACCTGGGAGCCCACCCAGGCCACGCCTCTGGACACCCTCGAACCCCAGCTGTATCATCAAGGACCAAGTTCAATCAAGAGCAACCAGATTGGCCCTCCTCAGAAGAGCTACCCCATTGCAGAGGAAGCAGGGAATCGGCAGAGCTCGCCCCAGCTAGAGGATACCTGCACCGCAGGCTTTGGAACCCTCCCTGGTTCCCTGCCCCCATCAGGTGGTGCTTCCTGTGTCTGAGCCAGCAGGTGTATTGCCCAGGTGAGTGTTTCAACAGTAATTCTTTTCACTGCCTCTGTCTGGACTATACTCAAGCTTCCAGACAGGGCTCTCTTTTCTGGGGCATCCTGTCAGGTTTTTCTTTTCTGGGTGGTCTGGGGGGGGTGGTCTTTTTATTTAGGGTATCTGTGGGGGTCACTTTATTTAGGGGGTCCCTGGGGGACGGTGGGAGTAGTCTGGTGGGGGGGTTTGGCAGGTCTTGCATTGTGGGGGTGGGAGGGTTGCCTTGCGATCTATTTTCAGGGCAATCCCCTTAAGGAATTACTCCCACTGCGAGGTCCACCACGTTGGGGCCACAGTTGTCCATCCTTGTAGCAATCCTCACCCACATAATTCTCAGCCTACAGGACAGAAGAATCACACGGGCCCAGAGAAAATGGTTCCCGGCCCGCTGAATGGATGCATCCTCCCACAGGTGCAGGGCACAAACCTCGGACCCGCTGCCAGCGGGCGGGGGAGGGGGGGGGGGGAGCATCAGAGATGGGGGGGTGCCGATCTCGTTTATTCCCCGACGCCCAATTCACCGCCACATCAGAAACCCCATTATTGCCAGGGAGTGGCAGAGAATCCAGTCCTCTGTCCCTTCCTGTCACACACTGGGTATCATTACCTAAATAGCTGCTTTGTAATGCTAATATATTATTCTGCTTTCGTAAGCCTATATATTCCCTTTCCAGAACCATCGCCCCATCAATTCAGTTTAAAGTCCTTGCTACCTCCCTAGTTGTGCAATTTGCAAGAACACTGGTCGCAGCACAGTTCAGATGTAGGCTGTCCCAACGGTACCGCCCCCAGAATTCCCCAGAATTGATGCCAGTGCCCCATGAGCCGAAACCCACTTCTCCCCACACCAGTCTTTGAGCCACGCATTCATCTCTCTAATTTTATGTACTCTATGCCAATTTGCATGTGGCTCAGGTAACAATCCAGAGATTATGGTTTGGGATTCTCCGACCCCGCGCCGAGTCGGAGAATCGCCGGGAGGGCAGCGCGAATCCTGCCCCGCCACCCCGACGCCGGCTGCTGTATTCTCCGGCGCAGTTTTTTGGGCGGCGGTGGGATTCCCGCCACGCCGGTCGGGGGCCGTTGGCAGCAGCCCCCCCACTCCCGGCGATTCTCCAGGCCCCAATGGGCCGAGCGGCCGTCCATTTTTGGATAGTCCCGCCGGCGTGAATCACTCAACTCATGCACCGGCCGGACCTGAAGGTGATTATGCGTGGGTGGTCCTCAGTGGGGTGCGGGGGGATCCAACCCTGGGGGTGGGGGGGGGGGGGTGCCCCACAGTTGCCTGGCCCGCAATCGGGGCCCACTGATCTGCGGGCAGGCTTGTTCCGTGGGGGCACTTCTTCCTTCCGCGCTGGGCCCCTGTAGGGCTCCGCCATATTGCCCGGGGGCTGGCACAGAGAAGAGAACCTCCGCTCATGCGCGAACTCGCTCCGTCCCTTCGGCGGTGGCTGGAGTGCCACCAACCCCTCCAGCGTCAACCTAGCCCCCGAGAAAGGTGAGAATTCTTCACCTTGGTGGGCCGTTGATGCCGGAGTGGTTGGCGCCGGTTTTCCCGCCGGCATGGGAACTTAGTCCCCGGAAGGGAGGATCCCAGCATATATTCCAGAGACCTGGGATGTTGTGTGCAGTTTTGGTCTCCTTTTCGGAAGAAGGATGTGCAGCAAAGCTTTACTAGGCTGATTTCTGGAATGGCGGCATTGACGTATAAGGAGAGATTGTATCGGTTAGGATTGTATTCGCTGAAGTTCAGATGAATGAATGGGGATCTCATAGGCACCTATAAAATTCCAGAAAGACTAAGCAGGAAGATGCAGGAAGGATATTCCTGATGGTGGGTGTGTCCAGAACCAGCGTTTATGGTGTAAACTCTTTCGGACAGAGATGAGGAGAAATTTCTTCACCCAGAGAGTGATCAGCCTGTTGAATTCATTATCACAGGAAGTAGTTGAGGCCAAAACATAATGTTTTCAAGAAGCAGTTCGATATAGCACTTAGGACAAAGGAGACCAAAGGATATGGGGGAAAATGTGATTCGGCTATTGAGTTAGATGAGCAGCCTTGATCATAATGAATGGAGAAACAGGCTTGAAAGGCCGAATCGCCTCCTCCTGCTTCTATTTTCTATTTTTCTGTGAGCAGGGTGAAGTTAAGACGAGAAAGTATAACCCTTTATTTGTCATTTGTCTACATAGTATCATTTTACTGCAGATTTAATACAACATTATAAACAAGTTATGTGATCATCAAGGGATCCTAGCCTAAAAGTAAGGATTGATTCATCATGGCCAGGATTCTCCGAGCTCCCCGCGCCGCAATCGTGCCTGGCGGAGAATGGGGCGTCGCACCGCGATGCCTTCGTGCGATTCTCCGGCAACCGGAGAATCGCCGCCAGCTGCGCGCGTGCGGTCGATGCAGCGGCAGTCGAAGGCCGTTGAAAAAGGCCCGCGCGGTGATTCTGCGCGGTCAACCGGCCGAGTTCCCTCCGGCATGGTTCTCGTATGGTTCCACCTGGCAGGTTTCCCATTTTGACCATCCCATGTTGTCAGGAAACCCGAGGATCCCGGTGACGGAGAATCACAATCAAGAACTTTTAGCAATTTATAAAGACCATTATGTCTCTAATTGTGATAAATCAGCTACCCAGCTTCTCAACATATCCCGTAAAATCATCTAGCTTTCTCTTCCAGCCAACTGTACTCCCCACATCAATAGTATTTGCTTATAACATATGCCATACTTGCTTCATATTCCTACTATACGCTCAAACTGACTTTACAAATTAGTATGCAGATCCCCCACTGCTCCATCCAATTCTATGAATAGTTCAATGGGTCACTTGCCTTACACTCAGGATTACTTTCTACAAGGGATGATAATTTGTTAAAGCAAATTGTTAAGCATGGATCCAGCAGGAAGAAACCCCTTGTGCACACGGTGAAAAATGGGAGATAAACTCTGCATTGCAGAACTCAAATTTGTTCTCATATAGTTGTTGCTAAATTTACAGAAGAACAAATGATATAATAGAACAAGTACAAATTGGCTGGTTTAGCTCACTAGGGGCTGGTTTAGATCACTCAGCTAAATCGCTGGCTTTTAAAGCAGAC
Source organism: Scyliorhinus canicula (assembly GCF_902713615.1). Lineage (NCBI taxonomy): Eukaryota > Metazoa > Chordata > Chondrichthyes > Carcharhiniformes > Scyliorhinidae > Scyliorhinus > Scyliorhinus canicula. Next base: position 203,994,488 of record NC_052150.1, read on the forward strand.
CAAGCAGGCCAGCAGCACGGTTCGATTTCCATACCAGCCTCCCCGGACAGGCGCCGGAATGTGGCGACTAGGGGCTTTTCACAGTAACTTCATTGAAGCCTACTCGTGACAATAAGTGATTTTCATTTTTTTTTTCTTTTTCATTATCTTAAACCTCCAACAAGCTTCCTGTTCTCAGTTCACCAGGGCCTTTTTGTTAATCAAGTGTTGTTTTCCATTGTGGAGTTGGACCATTATTTTGCCATAATTCATGCATTATTCAATTGACAAATCAAAGAGAAATGGGCCGGGATTATCCGGTCTGCCAGCCGCGTTTTCCTGCCCCGGCAGCAGGATTCTCCGTTCCCACAGCCGGCCAATGGGGTTTCCCAATATAGCCACCACAGGCCGTGGGTTCGCTGCCGGCAGACCCGAAGATCCCGCCAAGGGAGAATTCCTCGAAGATCTTCCAGCTCTCTGGAAAATTTCTACTTGATTATGACTAACCAGAACTTCTTTCATGGGTACACAAATTGCCCAAGACCTCTGCCCATTATTAGGGCCTAGCCCAGTTTAGCTTTGACAAACAGTCAGCAAGACTCAAAATGTTAGCTCCCTTCTCTCTCCACGGATGCTGTCAGATCTGCTGCATTTGTCCAGTATTTTCTGTTTTTGTTCCAGTTTAACTTTAACTTGACCCTCATTCCCCATGGCTGTAAAGAAGGCAAAATATATGGAAGAGAAAAGAAGAGGAGGGAGGAAAGAAGGAATCTTGTGAAATGAATTACTCTTGAAATGGAGCCAGTGTTGTTAAAGCTGTTATCAGTTCTGTGTCTCACGTTCTTAACCAAGATCCATACATACACGTGCCAATCAATGGGAATGTTGATTTTAACTTTATAGATGGACCCGATTCTGAGTGTCTATCGTAAACAACCAACCTGCCACAATCGCATGCTATTACAATGATTAGAATCTCTCCCAAAATGTGCTTTTACACTGAAGATGTTTGGAAATTCTGGATAACCTTTGAGTAATTGGGTGAGCGCCAATTACATCCAAATTAGGCAGGAACTGGGGAATGTGGATTGAGAGCGGCTATTTGAGGGAAAATTTATTTCTGGCATGTGGGAATTTTTAAAGGCCAGTTGATTGAAGTGCAGGACAGGCAAGTCCCCACAAAAATGAAGGATAGAAATGGCAGGATTTGGGAAGCATGGATAACAAGGTAAATTGTAAGTTTAGTCAAACGGAGAAAGGAAGCATACGATCGGTCTAGGAATCTAAGAACTGACAAAGCCTTTGAGGAGTACAGTGAAATTTATGAGGGAAAGACTGTGGATATAGTTTAAATGGACTTTAGTAAGGCGTTTGACAAGGTCCCACATGGCAGACTGGTACAAAAACTAAAATCACATGGGATTTGGGGTGGGGTAGCTAGGTAGATGCAGAACTGGCTTGGTTATAGAAGACAGAGAGTAGCAGTGGAAAGGTGTTGTCCTGGATGGGGATCTGTAGATAGTGGTGTTTCACAGAGATCAATTCTGGGACCTTTGTTGTTCGTAGTATATATAAATGATCTGGAGGAAAATGTGGGTGATCTGATTAATAAGTTTGCAGATGATACGATGAATTGCGGAATTGCTGACAGTGCTGAGGATTGTCAGAGGATACAACAAGATAGATAGATTGGACACTTGGGCACAGAAATGGTAGATGGAGCTTAATCCAGACAATTGCAAGGTGATGCATTTTGGAGGATTAAATCTAGATATGAATTATACTGTAAGGAACATTAACATTCAGAGGGATCTGGACGCGCAGGTCCACAGTTCCCTAAAAGTGGCAATACAGGTGGCCAAGGTGATGAAGAAGGCATTTGCCATGCTGCATTCATCGGTTGGGACATTGAGTACAGGAGTTGGGAAATCATGTTACAGCTGTATAAAACCTTGGTTAGGCCGCTTTTGGAGTATTGTGTGCAGTTCTGGTCACCACATTATCAGAAGGACGTGGAAGCTTTGGAGAGAGTGCAAAGAAGGTTCACCAGGATGTTGCCTGGTCTCGAGAGTGTTGCTCTAAGGAGAATAAACTAGGATTGTTTTCACTGGAAAGACGGAGGCTGAGGGGAGACCTGATAGAGGACTACAAAATTATGAGAGGCATAGACAGGGTGGATAGTCAGAGGCTTTTTCCAAGGATGGAAGTTTCAATTACAAAGGGGCACAGGTTCAAGGTAAGAGAGGGAAAGTTTAAGGGAGATGTGCGGAGTACGTTTTTCACACAGAGAGTGGTGCGTGCCTGGAACGCGCTGCCAGAGGATGTGGTGGAAGCAGGTACATTAGCAACATTTAAGAGGCAACTGGATGGATATACGAATAGGGAGGAAATAGAGGGATACGGACCGAGTAAGGGCAGAAGGTTTTTTTTAAAGTTAGGGCACCATGATCGGCACAGGCTTGGAGGGCCAAGGTCCTGTTCCTGTGCTCTACTTTTCTTTGCTCTTTATTCTTTATCCTAAAACATCCCAAGGTGCTGAGACTAGAATGGCAGGGGGACAGTAATAAAAGAAAGGGTAGACAGGGTCATCAAGGGCAAGAAGCAAATAGAGCCATAGTACAAAAGAAAGTGAGGATGACTAAAAATGGGAAAAAGGCAAACCTAAAGGCTTTGTATTTTAATGCACGAAGCATTCGCAATAAGGTAGACAAACTGACGACACAAATCAAGGTGAATGAATATGTTCTCATAGCTATTACATAGACATCATTAATGAAAAATGAAAAATGAAAATCGCTTATTGTCACGAGTAGGCTTCAATGAAGTTACTGTGAAAAGCCCCTAGTCGCCACATTCCGGCGCCTGTCCGGGGAGGCTGGTACGGGAATCAAACCGTGCTGCTGGCCTGCTTGGTCTGCTTTAAAAGCCAGCGATTTAGCTGAGTGAGCTAAACCAATCAAAACTGGGAATTTAACATTCGGGAATATTTACTCTTTTGGGAGGACAGGACGGAAGGAAAAGGTGATGGGATAGCACTGTCAATAAGGGGCTCCTAAAAATTGCCTCATAAAAAAAACGGCCCGCACTGGGACCGGTGAGAACAGTAGTGCCGATTGGGACCTTGGGATTGTAAGCTGCAATACGGCCTTTACTTTTGTAGTCGAATTAAACTTCTTTTAGATTTACCTTCTCAGGCCTCCTGATCTTTCATACCATCTAAGAGGTTAAGAGCAGCAGATACCTGGGAGCACTGGGTTTCCCTCCAAATTCTCACCATCCTGACTTTGATGACTTCCTTCACTGTTGTTGGGTTAAAATCCTGGGATTCCCTCCCTAATAGCACTGTGGGTGCACCCATCTATCTATAACCTTTATTGCCGCAAGTAGGCTTACATTAACACTGCAATGCAGTTACTGTGAAAAGCCCCTAGTCACCACGTTCCGGCGCCTGTTCGGGTACAGAGAGGGAGAATCCAGAATTCACAGTTACACAGGAATTGAACCCGCGCTGCTGTCCTTGTCCTGCATCACAAACCAGCTGTCTAGCCCACTGAGCTAAACCAGCCTACACCACATGGATTGCAGCGGTTCAAGAAGGCAGTTCACCACGACTTTCTCAAGAGCAATTATGAGTGGGCAATGGCCTGGCCAGCGACGCCCATATCCCACAACTGAATAAAAATAACCCTTGGTGTCATATTTGAACCCACTCTCTACACTCTCTAAATTTGAAGTGATCCAAAACTCTGCTGCCTCTGTTTAAATCGCAACATGTCCCATTCACCCATCACCTTGCCGTAACGACTCTTTGACGAGGGCACACCTGTGCTCGCTAATCTACACTGGCATCTGGGTCAGTGATACTTTGATCTTTAAATTTTTATCTTGTTTCCAAATCTCTACCCATCTTTGAATTCTCCTCCAGCCCTACAATCCTCTGAGATATCTGTGTTTCCCTAATCAAAGCCATGTGATTGTCCCTCAATTCTCATTGCTCCACCATTGATGGTCAAGCCTTCTATCCCAAGCTCTGGAATTCCCTACACCTCTCCATCTCTCCATGTCATTTTCCTCCCTGAAGACACTCCTTCAAACCTACCTCTTTGTGATCGAATATCTCCCTCTGCGTCTCGGTGTCATAATCTGTTTCATAAAGCTCCTGTGAAGCATCATGGGATGTTTTATTATGCAAAAGGCTCAATACAGAATGAGCAAGATGTTGTTATTTTCATATTAACGCACATCATTTTCTTACCATGCATAGTATGTGTGCAACTTAGGACGTGACCGTACACTGGGAAGTTGCACAAGTCACTGCCTGAGCTTCAGCTGGCTAAATGCTCCAAGTGATCATCAATTCTGTCATTTCTGAAGCCTGCAGAGCTGAAACGGTCTGTTTGGAAACCGAGTATCACTTCCAGCAACGCAGCTTGAACATTCAATTGAAAAGCTCTTCATCATGTGCTGGCACCAGCCAAGTTAGTCTTCGAGTCGTTTTGAAGAATTAGTTTAGAGCACAGATGTAAGCTGACATCCACGAAAAGCACTCCAAAGCTGTCAGAGTCTTTGTGGTGCAATAACCTACAATAACTGCCAAGATCCTGACACTCAGCAAAAGATTAGAAAAACGCTTCTTTCTGTCACGCCACATAAATTCGACTTATCTGGACCCTTGCCTGCCTAGGCAGGTCTTGTGCTGCATGCAGGAAAATTATAATTCTTGGCATGTAAAGACAAATAGACGGTATTTATCTGTTTATATGTGCCACACTTCAGCAGCTTGCATCAAATCCAACACAATATTCAGCTTCGCTATTGAGGCCACAGATCCCCAATACATTTTTTGAGAGTTTTGCGAAGCCAAATAATACACGATAATCACTGAAGATATAACTACAGGAGTCGGGTATTTATTCCCTTGTGACTGTTCCACCAAGAAATTGGAATATGGCCTTGCCAACTTACGCCTCCAAGAGATGGCATGATGTTCCCATGCCCCCACTGGCAGCATCATGGGCGAGGGGGGAAATTCTGCAGATGGCCCAAATATCGGTTTCACGCCAGCGTGAATTGACAGTGGGATCTCCCGCTGGTGCCTGCCGTGGTTGATTGGGAAACCTACTGGTGGCCAGTGTGAAACTGAGTCACATCCTGCGAATGGTATGCAGATGAAGGCCTGGCCAGAATCTTACCACCCAACAAATCCTTTGCAACGTCAGTGGGAAAACACACTGGCTCAGAACACATCTGGCACATGTAGGAGTTGGGATTAACCAGAAGAATGCCTGGGTCTGCCTCTAGATTTCAGGATGGAGACCCCCAGCAACCCTGGACTCTGGAACACCACAGCAGTGGGTGGGGAGAGCAAATATCAGGCAGATCGTCCAGATTCAGAGTCATTGAGGAGGCCCATCTTTCAGCCTCAGCGTGCTCCTGGAGGTCCATCTTCCCTTTACAACAGTGGGTGAGTGATGCTGGGCATCTTTTAAATATGGATCCCAGATATGAGGGGAAACACGTGCAATCAATCCCACCCCCACCATGGAATATGGCACTAAACCTCCGGATGCATAATTAATGAGGTCGGGCCAGAAAATATGGCCTAGTCTCCCATCGGCTTCCACAGCGGAAAACACTTCCCATCTCCTCCAGATGAGACAACTCCACCCCCAAATTTAATATCAATAACCTTATTGTGTCGTCAACCCATTGAAAAGCATTTCACACACGTGCTACACAGGAAGGAGCAACAGTTCTGCACAAAATAAACAAGGTGACTGACCAATTAATCTGCTTTTGGTAATATTGACTTGTCTTCAAATGGTGCAATGGGATTGTTCATGTCCATGCGAACCATAAACAAAGCCTCAGTCAATGCCTTATCTCACATTTCTGCCTCCTTTTGAGGACGTCCAGTGGCGGCCATGGAGTGAGTGGCCAAGGTGGATCCGGCTCAAAGTGGATTTGTTCGGACTTCTCCCCCCCAAAAGGATGATGTATTTGAGGCCAAAAGGTAATAGTCCTCTGGTGTGGCTGTTGGAGGGATCCGCAGACGAGGAGCACTACAAGAAAGAAAGAGCAGTTGGAACAGTAGAGTCTTTGTGGTGTGCCACAGGTAAAAATGGCGGAGAGCAAGGGGGCTGCGCTGCCCACCCAGTGGTCGACAGAGCAGAGGAAAGAGGCCCTGGAAGATCTGGCCAAGGTGGTGGAGCCGCTGAAGTCTGGAATTGAGCAAGAGGCTGGAGTCCCAGGGCCAAGCGATCCAGAAAGTGGAGGAGGTAGTGAGGGAGCTTGAGGAGCAGATGGCCTTGAGGGTTGCGGAGGCTGGAGTCTTGTGGGAAAGACAGAAGAGGCTGAGGGAGAAGGTGGAGAATCTGGAGAATCACTCCAGGAGGCAAAATGTGAGGATCGTCGGGATGCCTGAAGGCACAGTAGATGCGGAAGCCGCTGTGTATGTGGCGAGGATGCTGGAGAAATTGATGGGGGAGGGGGCCTTTGGCCGGCCTCTCGAGGTGGACCAAGGGGGGAGTTGACGGTCAGGATGATGGTGGGGGGAGGGGAAGGATACTGGGGGGGGGGGGGTTATTTAGACTTAGACATCGGTTGATTATGGCGGGGGGAGGATTTTAATATGGTCATAGATCCCAGCTTGGTTCGGTCAAGTTTCTAGTTGCCGAGGGTGGCAACAGTGACGAGAGAGCTGAGACATTCTTGGGCGCATGCAGGAGGGGGGGGGGGGGGGGGGGGGTGTTGGACCCTTGGAGATTTGGTATGCCGAGGAGGAAGGAGTTTTCATTACTTCTCCCATGTGCACTGGGTGCATTCCCGAATCGATCTTTTCGTACTGGACAAGACGCTGGCAGGGGTGGCAACTCAGAGTATTCGCCGATCATAGTTTCCGACCTCGTGCCACATTGGGTGGATTTGCGGGTTGCTCAACAGCCCCGGTGGAGGCTAGACTTAGGGTTGCTGGCAGATGAGGAGGTGTGAGCAGGTGCAGGCTGCCTTTCGGGGATATGTGGAGCTGAACAACACGGGGGAGCTCACAGCCGACATGCTGTGGGAGGCACTGAATGCTGTAGTTAGGGGGGAAATTATAACAATTCGGGCACACAGGGACATGGTGGAATGGCAGGAGTGGGCAAGGCTCGTGGATGAGATTTTGAGGGCTGACAGGAGATATTTGGAGGCACCGGAGGCATGTTGTTGAAGGAGAGGTAGAGGCTCCAGCTGGAAGCCTTGGACATGTTTGAAGCCTTTTATAGGAGGCTCTACAAGTCAGAGTCCCTGGCCGGGGAGGTGGGGATGCGGCGATTCCTGGATGGGTTGGAGTTTCCCAAACTAGAATAATGGTGCATCAGGCTCACATGACGTTGGCGAAAATGAGCAGGTTCTTTGAAGGGGTAGAGGATAGGCTTGGGCGGTGCACGGGGGGAGTGATGGGGGGGACGCGGTGGGTGCGCGAATCACGTCCACATGTTCTGAGCGTGTCCAAGCTGAGAGGGTTCTAGCAGGGGTTCTCGGACGTGGTGTCTGAGGTGTTGGGTGTGGAGGTGGTTCTGAGTCCAGAGATGGGGATATTTGGGGTGTCGGAAGATCCGAGTGTCCAGGGGTGAGAGGTACTGATGTCTTGGACTTTGCCTCCCTGATTGCCCGAAGACGATTTTGCTCAGGTGGCGGGACTCAGAGCCGCCAATATCGGGGGTGTGGCTGAGCAACCTGGCAGAATTTGTGAAGAGGGAAAAGGTCAGGTTCGCTCTGAGGCGATCGGCAGAGGGGTTGACCCGGCGGTGGCAGCCATTTATCAATTTCTGTAAGGAAGATTGAGGGGTCAGCAAGGATGAGAGGTTTGGGAGGGGGGGGGGGGGGGTAAGGGGGTTAAAACGGGAATGGCGAGATGTGGTGGGGTGTTGGTGTTGGTGTCGGTGGGGGGGGGGGGGGGGGGGGGGGGGGGGGGGGGGAGACGACAAGTGGTTTGTGGCTGTTTATTGAATAGTTTTGTTGTTCTGATACGTGAAAATGCTTTGAATAAAATATTTCTTTAAAAATGTTATACGCCTTTTGTTATTCGCTGGATTGTCAGTGTCGCTTATGAATTCGAAAGCTCATGCAAAACTCAAACACACAATCTCTGACATGTATATAATCAGCGTGCCTCGCTGACACTGGGGTGTCTTACAGCATTGAGTTAGCACTGTTAAATTCCAAGGGGTTTTCACTCCAGATATATTTCTGATGCTTTATTGTTTCAGACTATTCCAATACGATCCCCAGCCTCTCAAGTGTGCCATCACAATAGTCATAGGTCTATCTGTCTCTTTTTGAAGATAGGAAATAACAAAACATCACTAAAATTCAATGTGAACTGGGCAGAGCTCAACATCCCTGAATATTAACCTTATAAAGCATCTGATTGTTGGTAGTCTCTCTGGCCTATCTATCTCTGATAGCTTCCATTGGACTGTGTGTTTGAAACAGGACAATTTGAAATATAATTTCACAGACTTCAGTAGTGAACAGTAAAGGTATTTATTAATAAGAATTATACAGCAGCTGCATGAGCTGTATCCAGGTGACCCTTACTCTGCTGTGTTGCCCTTAAAGGGACAATCACCACAACTTTCAAATCACAAGGCAAATTTAAGTCTGTTTCCTTTAAACCAATAGCTATCCTCAGCTACATCATGGAAAAAGGGTTCTAGGACCCGACACCGACCCTATGCGCCCCCTCCTGGAACTCCCCCTTCCCCACTGCCCCAAGGCCCTGAAAAGGTGCCTCGGGTTCTTTTCCTATTACGCCCAGTGGGTCCCCAAATATTTGGACAAAGCCCGCCCACTAATCAAGGCCACCATCTTCCCACTGACGGCTGAGGCCCGCCAGGCCTTCAGCTGCATCAAGGCAGATATTGCGAAAGCCGCGATGCATTCGGTGGACGAGTCCATCCCCTTCCAGGTGGAGAGCGACGCATCAGAGGTCGCCCTCGCTGCTACCCTCAATCAGGCTGGCAGGCCTGCAGCGTTTTTTTCACAAACCCTCACCGCCTCCGAAATTCGACACTCCTTAGTCGAAAAGAAGTCCAAGCCATCGTGGAAGCCTAACGGCACTGGAGGCACTACCTTGCTGGTAGGAGGTTTACCCTCTCACCGACCAATGATCGGTCGCCTTCACGTTCGATAATACACTGTGGGGCAAGATCAAGAATGATAAGATCTTGAGGTGGAGGATCGAACTCTCCACCTATAATTACAATGTAGTATATCGTCCTGAGAAGCTCAACAAACCCCCAGATGCCCTGTCCTGCGGCACATGCGCCAGCGCGCAAGATGACAGACTACAGGCTATCCACAATGACATCTGCCACCCGGGGGTCACCCGGCTTCTCCACTACATCAAGGCCCGCAACCTGCCCTACTCCACGGAGGAGGTCAGAGCCATGACCAGGGACTGCCAAATCTGTGCGGAGTGTAAACCGCACTTCTATCGACCAGATAAAGCCCACCTGGCAAAGGCATCCCGGCCCTTTGAGCGCCTCAGTATCGGTTTCAAAGAGCCCCTCCTCTCCAACAACCGCAACACATATTTCCTCAACATCATCAACGAGTTCTCCCGCTTCCCCTTTGCAATCCCTTGCCCCGACATGACAGCGGCCACCATTATTAAAGCCCTGCATAGTGTCTTCACCCTGTTTGGCTTTCCCACGTACGTCCGCAGTGACTGGGGCTCGTCGTTCATGAGTGACTAACTGCGTCAGTACCTGCTCAATAAGGGCATCGCCTCGAGCAGGACTACCAGTTACAATCCCAGGGAAACGTGCAGATGGAGAGGGAGAATGCAACGGCCTAGAAGACGGTCGAGGAATCTCCCGGTCTCCCACTGGCAGGAGGTCCTCCCCGACGCACTCCACTCTATAGGTCCCTACTTTGCATGGCCACAAACAAGATCCCTCATGACCGCCTATTTGTTTTCCCCAGTAAATCCACCTCAGGGGCCTCGCTTCCACCTTGGCTGAGAACACCGGGGCCCATCCTGCTCCGCAAGCATGTCAGGAGCCATAAGACCGACCCCTGGTCGAAAGGGTCCAGCTCCTACACTCCAACCCCCAGTACGCATACATCGAACACTCCAACGGCCGACAGGCTACGGTCTCCCTCCGCGACCTGGCATCCACAGGTTCCACGACCACTGCCACCCAATTTTACCCCACCCAACCTACGCTGACCAGCGCCCCCACCCCTACATGGCACCCGCACCCCTCCCGCCCGCCATTCCGCCTTCACCGACCCACACAAATGAAGCTCCAGAAGACACGCTCCCGGAGTCCACGTCTGTACCCGCACCGGCGATTTCACTACCGATGCCAGCACGGATGAGTTCGACGCCCAGGCCAGAGCTTCGGCGATCACAGCGCACAATCTGTGCATTGGACAGGCTGAACTTATGAACCCGTCACCGCCGCCGGATTTCATTTTTTAAAAAAGGGGGTGAATGTGATGAATGTATTGCTGTAACAATTCACCATGTGCTTATCTGTATTACACAGTTGCCCACATGGGCTCCACCTATGGACCATTGTATGGTATTACCTATAATGTAGCATGTTGGGGCCTGTGTGGGCTCCACCCCTGGGTCCACCCCTTGAGGGGAGGTATAAAGAGCAGTCGCCCTGTAGGCGGCTCTCACTAACAGACCAGTCGCAGGCAGGCACTATTCTAGTTGATTGAAGCCACGGTTTACTTCTACTCATGGCTTTGTGTGAATTGATGGTCGCATCACCCCCCTCAAAGGGGAAAGCAGCCTCTGGGACTACGGTGACTTTACCTTCTCTTTACTTTCTTTCAATTGGAGCACATGTTGAGATATTCTTCTTCCTGACACTGAACCTGGATTTGAACCCATCTTCGGAAAGACAAAGGTCAGTAATACTTAACATCAAAAAACAAAAATACTTTTTAGTTGCAGGCACCAGTTTAAAACTGTTGCTTATTTCTCATTAGCTGCAAATCAGAAAGAAAAAGTAAATAAAGAACGATATGCATTTATATAGCACCCACCCTGTCCACCTTGCAGACATCTCCTCCCTGCGTTCCTGGAAATAGGATGCTCGGTATTTTGCTCTTCTTACAATTTAACTTCAAAATGATCCTTTAATGAGAACTTGATTTCTTTGGGTCATTACTGCAGAAACGGTTGGAAAATCCCAGTTACGCTTTTACAGTTTGCTGGCATTTTTGTGAGGTTTGTTTGCGTTCATCAAGGGAGGCAATATCACTTCTCAGAAATGCACGATTTTGATTTTGATTTTTGTTTATCACCCAGTGGCAGCATGTAATACTTCCAGGTCATGTGAGACATGGAACAGATGCAGAATAATGTGACTTAATCCTTAGTAATCCTGAATGATGTGAACTTCCCGCATCCCACACGACCTATCCCTATGACCTCTTCCTGGCTAATGATTTAGTGGTAATTAGTAATGAGCTGTCAGCAATTTATTGCCATGGGTTCATGCCCACTCGGAATGCCTGAAGCTGAAATGGTTCAGATACAATTCACAAATTACCTTCTACACAGTCTTCTGCTGATGGACTTTGTAACAGTAAAGATGAAGGCCAATGCCCTGAAAATCAATTCCTTAATCCTTCAGAGACTTAATACTGTAGTAGCTTGCAAAAAGCAAAATGGAACACTAACTGGGGAGATTACCTTAACCGCCTCACTTTTTCAACATTCAAATACTCTTCCAGCTTATCAACAAATCTGAACATTCATTGTGGACAGAATGTCACGTGCGACTTTTGCAGTCGACGAGCGGAACCAGAAGTGGCCGTGATTCCTGGCAGGGCCTGAGATTAATTCAGAATCGCAATGTTACTCCGACTGACTGCTGAGATGGCAGTCAGCATACATTGCAGCCACATTGGGACAGTGGGGTGGGGCGCGGTGGGTGCAATGTTCAGTGACAGCCCGCCGTGAAGTTTAAAGGTATCATGCAGAGGCCACAGAGGCATCACGGCCTGAAAAATGGCCAACACTGAGCACATAAAATATTGGTCAATTAGGATTTAATCCTCGCAAAGGCAGCACAATTGGCGGCAGGCAAGCTACTGATCTGCGCCTCCGTTCGCCAACCGAAATATCGTGCGAATGTGAGATACGCGCCCAACGTCATCACGTGCTAATTAACATAGGAACATAGGAATTCGGAACAATTCAGCCCTTTGGGCCTGCTCCACCATTCAATCAGGTCATGGCTGATCTCTTCCTGGTCTCAAAGCCACCTCCCTACCTGTTCCCCATATCCCTTTAACCCGTTTTAAAATCAGGAATATATCTATCTCCCTCTTGGAGCCATTGACCGATTCGGACTCCACCGCACTATAGGGCAGCGAGTTCCACAAATTCACCACCCTCTGCCAGAAGTAGTTTTTCCTCATTTCATTTCTAACTCTCAACCTGTATCTGTGATCTCTCGTTCTAGATTGCCCCACAAAGGGGGAACATTTGGTCTACATTTACTTTATCAATCCCTTTGGGTGGTTTATAAAACTCAATCAGATCCCCTCTCATCCTTCTAAACTCCAGCGAGTATAAGCCCCAACTGTTTAATCTCTCCTCATAGGTCAACCCCTTCATCCCTAGAATCAATCTGGTGAACCTCCTCTGAACTGCCTCCAATGCCACCACATCCTTTCTCAAATCAGGAGTCCAATACTGGACACAATACTCCAGATGTGGTCTCACCAACACCCTATAGAATTGCAACAACACTCCTCTACTTTTATACTCCAGTTCTTTTGCAATAAATGCTAACATTAATGCGTTTCCAGGTCGGGTGTGCGTCCACCTGGCAGATGTAAAATACCACCCTGTGCGTCTGAGTGAGCTTTTACTTACCTGACATTATTTCCAGGTATTGGTTTAAATTGTTGGAAAACTTGTTCTGTGTCAGCTTGCCCAGTGTGAAGGTGAAAGAAAGGCATGTGATCAGAGAGGATGGAGCAGAGGTTGGGTTAAATGCATGTGTCCTGTGTGCGGTGAGCCATCCCCAGGAGGGTCAGAGGATGGAGTGTGAGAAACATGATAGATGGGATGGTGATAATGTGGAAGTGTCCATGAGAGGCAGCACGGTAGCACAGTGGTTAGCACAGTTGCTTCACAGCTCCCGGGTCGCAGGTTCAATTCCCGGCTTGGGTCACCGTCTGTGCGGAGTCTGCACATTCTCCCCGTGTCTGTGTGGGTTTCCTCCAGTTTCCTCCCACAGTCCAAAGATGTGCAGCTTCGGTGGATTGGCCATGGTAAATTGCCCTTCGTGTCCAAAAAATGTTAGGTGGGGTTACTGGGTTACGGGGATAGGGTGGAGCTGTGAGCTTAAGTCAGGTGCTCTTTTCAAGGGTCACTGCAGAGGCTGGATAGAGGGCCAGAGATAGATGGAGGCTGACAAAGATCTCATGGACATAAAGACAAAGGGAATGTGAATGGTGGTGATAATGACTAAGAAGGGTGCTGATAGTGGCACATTAAGAATGTGTTAATAGCAGTTAAAGAACAACTTAGAACAGGAGCAGATGGCCCTGGTAGAGTGGGATGGGGGGAGGGGAGAAAGTCGTGAGGGAAAAAGGGATTGATGGAAGAAATTGAAAATAAATTGATACCAGTAAAAATGGGGTGGAGGTAGAGAGTTCACATTCTGAAGTTTCCGAACTCAATGTGTTAAGTCTGGAAGGCTGTAACTGTTCCTCCAGTTTGCGTTGGGTTTCACTGGAACATTGGAGCAGGCCAAGGACGGACATGTGGACGTGAACGCAGGGCGGTGAGTTAAGATGGCAAACGACAGGAAGGTCTTGATCCTGCGACCAAGTGGACAGGTGTTCTGCAAAGCAGTTATCCATCTGCCTGGGAGGGTGGTAGAGGCGGGTTGCCTCACATCCTTTAAAAAGTACCTGGATGAGCACTTGGCATGTCATAACATTGGCTATAAGCCAAGTGCCGGCAAATGAAATTAAGTAGGCAGGTCAGGTGTTTTTCATGTGTGAGTACAGACTCAATGGGCCGAAGGGCCTCTTCTGCACTGTCTTATTCTGTGATTTTGTGATCTGCGCCAAATGTAGAGTGGACCACATTGGGAGCAGTGGATGCAGGGACCAGACTGAAGGAAGTGCACATGAAGCACTGCCTCACCTCAAAAGAGTGTTTAGGCCTTTAGACTGTGAGCAAGGAGGAGACCAAGGAGCAGGTGTTACACTGTCTGCGATTGCATGGGAAGGTGCCATGGGAAGAGGCTAAGGTGTTGAGGGTGATGGAGGAGTGGACGAGGGTATCCCGGAGGGAATGGTCCTTGCAGAATGCTGACAGGGATAGAGAGGTGAGGCTGTGTTTTAGAATAATAATCTTTATTGTCATAAGTAGTCTTACATTAACACTGCAATGAAGTTACTGTGGAAATCTCCTAGTCGCCACATTCCGCCGCCTGTTCGGGTACACAGAGGGAGAATTCAGAATATCCAAATTACCTGACAGCTCGTCTTCTGGGATCTGTGGGAGGAAACCGGAGCACCCGGAGGAAACCCACGCAGACACAGGGAGAATGTGCAGACTCCACACAGACGGTGACCCAAGCCGGGAAACGAACCTGGGACCCTGGGGCTGTGAAGCAGCAGTGCTAACCACTGTGCTACCGTGCCGCCCAGGTGGTGGCGGCATCATGCTGGAGTTGGCGGAACTGGCGGATGATGATCCTTTGAATGCAAAGGCTGGTGGGGTGAAAAGCGAGGACAAAAGGGTCGCTATTCTGAATCTGGGAGGGAAAGTGGTGACAGCAGATGTGCGGGAGATGGGTCGGACACGGTAGAGAGTCTTGTCGCTCACAGTGGGTGGGAAACCACGATTACGGAAGATGGAAGACATGTCAGCAGCAGCATTTTGGAAAGTGACATCATTGAAACAGATGCAAGGAAGGAACTGGGAGAATGGGATGGAGTCCTTACAAGATGTGGGATGTGAAGAACGAGAATCAAGGTAGCTTTGGGAGTCTGTGGGCTTCTAATGGATACTAGTAGACAGTCTAGTCCCAGAAATGGAGATAGGGAGGTCAAGGAAGGGAAGAGAGGTGTCGGAGATGGACCATGTGAAGGTTTTGTTGTATATTTGTTCATGGGATGTGGGTGTCGTTGGCTGGGCCAATATTTATTGCCCATCCCTGAGGGCATTTGAGAGTCAACCATATTGCTGTATCTGGAGTCACATGTAGGCCAGACCAGGTAAGCACGGCAGATTTCCTTCCCTAAAGGACATTAGTGATACAGATGGTCATCATTAGACTTTTAATTGTGAATTTTTTTTATTGAATTCAAAGTTCACCATCTGCCACAGCAGGATTTGAACCCAGGTCCCCAGAGCATGACTTTGGATCTTGGGATTACCAGTCCAGCGGCAATAGCACAGGGCCACTGTCTCCCGAGAGGAGTGGAAATTGGAACTGAAATTGATCCATTTTTCGAGGTCACGGCGACAACATGAAGCAGCAGCAAAACAGTCGTTGATGTACCGATAAAAGAATTGTGCGATGGGGCTGGGGTAGGACTGAAGCCAGAAATGTTCCACATACCCCAGAAAGAGACAGGCAAAACTGGCACTCGTCAGGATATCCATAGCAACTTTGGTTTGGAGAAAGTGAGACACGTTAAAGGAGAAATAGTTGAGTGAGAGGACAAGTTCAAACGGAGGAGAGTGGCGGTGGATGGGGATTGTTCAGCCCTCTGAGGAAGAAGTGTAGAGCCCCCAGACCATCCTGGTCTCAGAATCACAGAATGCAGTGAGAACAGCAATCAGAGTGTAAAGTCCCAGGCAAGTGACCACTCAGAAGCGATGATTGTAAGAAAACTCCAATTTATTATCCTTATCATATTACACTTCCTACTCCCCGAAGGGTCTCCCACGCCCGACCCACACATGGGCTGGGGGGTTTATCTCCCAGAGGCCCCTGGTTTAAGGGGGTGGTTCTGCACCCCCTCCTCTGGGGAGATCGTACTCAGGTGAGGCCACAGGGATTCTGAGGTTGCAGATCCCTTGGCCTCCGGTCGGGTTATAACACCAAGGAACATCACGGACTGTAGACAAAGACAAGGATCTACTTTTGCTCCAGAGAGGCTTTGAGTGTTAATTTCTGAAACCACAGATACCTGAATGAATTCAGAGTGAAAGCGTTGAACTAAAGGCCGGGAGGCAAAGCTTCTAAAAAACCACCATCTGAAGCAAAGAGTTTTACCTTTAGACTTTCATCCTTATTATTATTCACCCCTCTGTGTTTGTCTTGTGTGTGTGTGTGTGTGTGGGCAGAAGGGTGGGGGCAGTAAACGTGGTATTCAGGAGTTAAATGATAGTTAACCAGATGTTTTTACTGCATATCATATTATAGTTCTTGTTATAAATTAATAGTAATTATGTTTACATTTACAAACCTGGTGACTGTAATTATTGGACAGCCAAAGGCCAAAGACTTTGGGATTTTTATTATTAGAATTATTGGTTAATTCACTTGTGTCACGTGGGGCAGAATTGACCACTCACTAGCCCAGGGTGTCGTACCATCGGTCACAATGGAGAAGTGCTGCCCGTAGACGTACGGATGGAACTTCCTGACTCTAAATATCACCGCCAAGCCTTCCTTCTCTATTTAGGCATAGCCTTGTTCAGTGTCTGCCAGAGACCATGAAGCAAAAGCAATAAGGCGCTCTGTTTCATCGTCCCATCTGTGGACCAACAAAGCCCCAATGCCATAGGGGGAGGCATCACAACTCAGGACTGGTGGTCGAGTTGGATCTTAACGGGTGAGGAGCTGTGAGGATGATAGACGCTTCTTCACCCCTGCTAATGCTTCTTCTTGTAAGGCACCTCATACCAACTTCTGGCTCTTCTTTAGCAATTTGTGGAGGGACACAAACAGGGGAGCCAGGTTTGAGATGAATTTCCCATAATAATTCACCAGGCCCATAAATGACCAGAGTTCAGTGGTGTTCCTCGAAATTGGGGCCCCTTTTATGTCCTGAACTTTCTCCTCCACGAAGCGTAGGCCATCCCTGTCTACCCTGTACCTGAGTATGTTACTGCCATCGCTCTGAACACGCAATTGCTTCTCTTCAGCTGGGCACCAAATTGGAGAACCGCCTGAGCACTTCCTGAAGGTTGTCCGTGTGTTCCTAATCGGTGGCACCCTTAACGGGCACATCATCTCAGTATAAAGCTAACTTCCATTACTCGTTGGAAGATTGCCAGAGTTGTCGAGACCCCAAACGGGAGGCGAGTGTTTTCAAATTACCTTCTGCAGGTGTTTATGGTGGCGTATTTCCTGAATGCGAAACCCAATTCCACCTGTAAATAGGCATGACTCATAGCGAGCTTTGTAAAGGAGCGCACTCTAGCCAGTTTCCTGTATAAATCTTCCACCCTGGGCATCAGGTAACTGTCCAGTAGTGAAGCCCTGTTCACCGTGAGTTTGTATTTCTGCAGAGCCGGTCAGACTTGCCTGGTTTGATAACTGGTACCATGGTTACGGCCCACCCCACAAACTGTATTGGGCGTATGATTCCCAGATCCTTTAGGGGCTGCAGCTCTGATTAAACTTGGGTGAATAAGGCGTAGGGAACAGGCCTTGCCCTAAAATATCTGGGTTGAGCTTCGGGGTCCACGTAAATATGATCCTTGGATGGTAGGAAGGAAAATATTTCTTACTTATAACAATAATCTGCCCACATCAGTAACTATCTCTGAAACTACGGGCAGCACGGTAGCACAATGGTTAGCACTGTTGCTTCACAGCGCCACGGTCCCAGGTTCGATTATCACTTGGGTCACTGTCTGTGAGGAGTCTGCACATTCATCATGTGTCTGCGTGGGTTTCCTCCGGGTGCTTCTGTTTCCTCTCACAAGACATGGCGCGGGATTCACCCAGCCCAGGGCCCAGCCAGAGAATCCCCGCGAATGGGCCACGCCGGCCCGCAGAGCGGAGAATCGCATGCCGGCTTTGGGCCGGCGTGGCCCGGTTGGCGCAGCGCTGGTCACGGGCCGCTCTACGCGGCCGGCCCGCCGATTCTCCTGCCTGGATGGGCCGAGTGGCCGTAAGAAAAGACCTGAGTCCCGCCGGTGCCATTCTAACCTGCTCTGGGCCGGCTGGACCTTGGCGGGGAAGGGTCGGGTGGCGGCCTGTGGGAGGTGAGGGGGTCCGACCCAGGGGGGGCCTCCAATGTGGCCTGGCCCGCGATCGGGGCCCACTGATCGGCGGGCCGGCCTCTGTAGCTGGGGGCCTCCTTTCCTACGCGCCGGCCCCTGTAGTCCTGCGCCATGTTGCGTCGAGGCCGGCGCGTTGAAGGAGGCCACTGCGCATGCGCACGTTGGTGATGGCGCCACTGCGCATGTGCTCGTTGGCGGCAATGCAGCTGCGCATCTGCGGATCCCGCGGCGCACAGTTCACGGCTGGAGCGGCGCAAACCGCTCCAGCGCCGTGCTGGCCCCCTGTAGTACATTGTAGTACAGAATTACTACTGGGAGCGGCCTGTTCACGCCATCGTAAAACGCGACGGCGTTTACGACGGCATAGACACTCTGCCGTGGGATTGGAGAATCCGCCCATTCTTGTGAGGTGAATGGGACAGTCTGATTTCTCTTTCAGTGTATCCAAACAGGCGCCGGAGTGTGGCGACTAGGGGATTTTCACAGTAACGTAATTGCATCATTAATGTAAGCCTACTTGCGACGCTAATGAAGATTATTAGATTATCATTATCTACAATCACTTTTCCCCATTGGGACGACCAACATGCTCGTGCTGGCTTTTATGCTCATTTCTTTTTTTTTTATAAATGTTTTTATTCAGTTTTCATATTTTATATTGAACAAATTACAAATTGTTAGGAGAGAAAAAAAAAACAAAAAAAAAACAAACAAACACGCAAAAATTAACATACATATTTACAGGTAAGCATCTTCGTAGTAGTAACTGCGCCCGCCCCCCCCCCCCCCCCCCCCCCCCCCCCCTCAACATGTTTATTTAGTTTGGTTTTGGGCCTTAGCTAGCCATCGAACCCCCATACCGAACCTGTAGCCCCCCCCCCCCCTCCCGCTACCTTCCCCCGACTATTCTTCCTCTTGTACATTGGCCACAAATAGGTCCCGGAACAGTTGCATGAATGGCTCCCACGTTCTGTGGAAGCCGTCGTCCGACCCTCGGATGGCAAATTTGATTTTCTCCATTTGGAGAGATTCCGAGAGGTCGGACAGCCAGTCCGCAGCTCTGGGCGGTGCTGCTGACCGCCAGCCAAACAGGATTCTACGGCGGGCGATCAGGGAGGCAAAGGCAAGGGCGTCCGCCCTCCTCCCCAGGAATAGATCTGGCTGTTCTGAAACCCCGAAGACCGCCACTATCGGGCATGGCTCCACCCTCACTCCCACCACTTTGGACATAACCTCGAAGAAGGCTGTCCAGTACTCCACGAGTCTGGGGCAAGACCAGAACATGTGGGCGTGGTTGGCCGGGCCTCTTTGGCACCGTTCACATCTGTCTTCCACCTCCGGGAAGAACCTACTCATACGGGTTCTTGTTAAGTGGGCTCTATGTACCACTTTTAGTTGCGTCAGGCTGAGCCTTGCGCACGTGGAGGTGGAGTTGACCCTATGCAGTGCTTCGCTCCAGAGTCCCCACCCTATCTCCATCCCCAGGTCGTCCTCCCATTTCCTTCTTGTTGCGTCCAGTACGGTGTCGTCCCTATCTACCAGTCGGTCATACATGTCACTACAGTTCCCTTTCTCTAGGATACTTGCGTCCAGTAGGTCTTCCAGTAGTGTCTGTCGTGGCGGTTGTGGGTACGTCCTTGTCTCCTTTCGTAGGAAGTTTTTGAGCTGCAGGTACCGTAGCTCGTTCCCCCCAGCTAGCTGAAATTTCTCTGTCAGTTCGTCCAGTGTTGCGATCCTGTCGTCCGTGTATAGGTCCCTGACTGTCAGTGTCCCCCCGTCCTGCCTCCACCTTTTGAAGGTGGCGTCAGTCAGTGCTGGTGTGAACCTATGGTTGTTGCAGATGGGAGCCCTGTTCGACATTTTGGTCAGGCCAAGTTGCTGCCGCAGTTGGTTCCAGGATTGGAGGGTGGCTGTCACCACTGGGCTGCTGGAGTGTTTTTTGGGTGGGGATGGGAGTGCTGCCGTGGCGAGGGCCCGGAGGGAGGTTCCCATGCAGGAGGCCTCCTCCGCACGCACCCACTCAGCTTCTGGCTCCTGGATCCATCCCCTTACTCGCTCGGCTGTTGCTGCCCAGTGGTAGAATTGTAGATTCGGGAGGGCTAGCCCTCCCCTGGTTTTTGTTTTTTGTAAGACCTTCTTTGGGATCCTAGCATTTTTACCCCCCCATACGAACGCCATGATGAGTTTGTCCAGCGCTTTGAAAAAGGCCGTGGGGATGTAGATCGGGATGGATCTAAACAGGAAGAGGAACCTGGGCAGTACGTTCATTTTGATCGTCTGAACTCTCCCCGCGAGGGAGAGCGGGAGTGTGTTCCATCTTTGCAGGTCCTTTTTAACTTCCTCCGTCAGGCTGGTGAGGTTCCATTTGTGGATCCCTTTCCAGTCATGGGCTATTTGGATCCCCAGGTAGCGGAATTTATGTCGGGCTTGATTGAACGGCAGCCCCTTTAGTGCTGCCCCCCCCCCCCCCCCCCCCCCCCCCCCCCCTTGCGGGTGTACTGGGAAGATCTCACTTTTGCTCATGTTGAGTTTGTAGCCCGAGAAGGCTCCAAACTCTTTCAGGAGCGCGATGATTCCGTCCATGCTGCTTTGTGGGTCCGAGATATAGAGGAGCAGATCATCCGCATAGAGTGAGACTCTGTGCTCTCTACCTCCCCTTCGGATCCCCCTCCAATTTTTTGCTGCCCTGAGCGCGATTGCTAGCGGTTCAATTGCTAGTGCGAACAGCAGCGGGGACAGTGGGCATCCTTGTCTGGTGCCCCTGTGCAGCTGGAAGTATTGGGAGTTGGTATTGTTGGTCTGTACACTCGCCATGGGAGCGTTGTACAGGAGCTTTACCCAAGCGGTGAACCCTGTTCCAAGCCCGAACCGCTTCAGTACCTCTATGAGGTATTTCCACTCGACTCTGTCGAAGGCCTTTTCTGCGTCCAGGGAGACGATCACCTCTTGTGTTCTCTCCCCGGAGGGGGTCATTATCACGTTCAGCAGGCGCCTGATGTTCGCGGTAAGCTGTCTACCTTTGAAAAAGCCCGTCTGGTCCTCTGTGACCACCTCAGGTACACAGTCTTCTAGCCTCTTGGCTAGGATTTTGGCCAGTATTTTGGCGTCTGCATTCAGCAGAGATATGGGTCTGTATGACCCACATTCCGTTGGGTCTTTGTCTTTCTTAGGTATCAGCGAGATTGAGGCCTGTGCTAACGTGGGTGGCAACGTGCCCCTAGCCAGCGAGTCTGTGAACATCTCCCGCAGGTGCGGGGCCAGCGCTGTCGCAAATTTTTTGTAGAAGTCCGCCGGGAATCCGTCCGGTCCCGGCGCCTTCCCCGCCTGCATGGAGCTAATGCTCTCCATGATCTCTCCCAGTGCTAGTGGTGCTTCCAGATCCCGTTTTCTGCCCTCTCCCACAACTGGTATGTCCAGTCCGTCAAGAAACCGGTTCATCCCAGCCTTCCCCGTTGGGGGCTCTGAGGTGTACAGCTCTTGGTAGAAGGCCTTGAAGGTTTTGTTAATCCTCTCTGGTTCTGTTTCCAACGTGCCTCTGGTATCTCTGATTTGCGCAATTTCTCTGCTGGCTGCCTGCTTTCTCAGCTGGTGGGCCAACAGGCGGCTGGCTTTGTCTCCGTGTTCGTATAGGGCCCCGCGTGCCTGGCGGAGTTGGTGTACTGCTTTCCTGGTGGAGAGCAGGTCAAAGTTCCTTTGTAATTCTTTCCTCTCCGCCAGGAGTTCTACGGTCGGGGCCTCGGAGTATTTATGGTCTACCTCCAGTATGGAGTCGACCAGCTTCTGCCTAGCCACCCTTTCCTCCCTATCTCTTTGCGCTTTGTAGGCTATGATTTCCCCTCTTAGTATGGCCTTAAGCGCTTCCCAGAACGTGGAGGGTGAGACCTCCCCGTTTTGGTTGATCTCAGTGTACTCCGCTATGGCCTGCGCTATCCTTTCGCTGAAGGCCTTGTCAGCTAGTAAGGCACCGTCCAACCTCCATTTGGGGCGCTGGGCCCTTCCCGTCTCTAGCCGCACATCCATGTAGTGTGGAGCGTGGTCTGATATCACAATTGCGGAGTATTCCACCTTGTCTATCTCTGGAAGCACCGTTTTCCCCACCACAAAGAAGTCAATTTTATGCTCATTTCTAACGAGCCCCAGCTGAGTTGCTCTCTGTTCCCCATCTGGGAAGCTCGTACTTTCACGAGTCCCACAATGGGGGATCAATAATGGTTTCCCCCGTGGGCCTCGTGGGGGTTATGACGGACTTCAAATCTGGATGAAGGCACAAGCTTCAAGCTGTGGGCCCTCTCCATCCTGGTCACCTCCGGGTCTTTCTGTTTGGGTTTGAAAGCAGACCGAAATCAGAATCTGCATCTTCACTTGTCCGGGCTGTTAATACGAACAAATACACAAACTTAAGTTCATGAACCAATGTACCCAGCAAACAGATTTAAATTCAGACAGCCCAATGTTGAAGGGGATGTCGCCTCAATTTACCAGCAAAAAACAAGTTGCAAGCCCAAACTTTCAACTTAAATGTGTAGACAGTTCATGATGTACCATCAATTGGACTCGAGACACGATGAAGATCCAAACTGTGGTTTTAATCAGCTAGTTGTTAGCCCGGTGGTCGACTACAGAGTATGGCCGACCGCCGGGAACTCTGGGTACTTATACCCCGCCTCGGAGGCGGGGTCTACTTGCCTCTCGACCAATTGGTGAGCAGTCACATGACTAGTCCCAGCCAATCGGACGGGAGGCACATGACCAGCCAGAGCCAATGGGAAACCCATGCTCTACACCAATGGCAGTGCTCACATTCATACCACCACAGTTCAAAACAAAACAGAAGCCAATCAAATGGAGCAAGGTTACCTACAGAGTAAGCTGCCTTTCCCACTTTATATTCACAGACTCGTTACAGCAGTTTCCATTTTGCAATTCCATATTTCCAGAATTTCTTGTTTTTTACCGGTAATCATCACTCTCCTAACTAACTAACACTTTATTTGCTGCCTTCAATCCATCTATTTATAATGACTTATCGACACGGTTAATAAATTAACCCCCTGTCCCCTCACTCCGCACACCCACCCCTAGTAATGATATCTGGTTTTTGGGGGTCTTCTCTCCCAATCAATGTTTGTGGAGTAAACGCTTCCACTTAACCAAACTGCTCCAGGTAAAGGCAACAATACAAGGTCATCTTGATTTCAGCAACATGAGACATAGATGAATATTACAGAAGCAATATCTGGGAAGATCAATGACTGTACACTTCAATCATGAGGAATATCTTCCTTCATTACATACAGTCTGAGTTAGTTATTAATAGAAGGCAGCTAGACGCTGACATTTTACACAGTCTCAGATGATAATGCTGTTGAGACTCTTGTGGCATTTAGTTTATCATTTTCATCAGTGTCATTCCAAGAATGACTGCGACTGGCCTCAATATCAGATTCTGTCAGTCATAATCAGTGCGTTTATCTGCATCTTTCTAATCACATTAGGCCAAAGATTATTAATACTTTCAGTCAAATTGCTCCAAGAATTTCAAAAAACAAATGGTGTGTGTATATATGTCTGGGTGCATGTCTGTGTGAGTACGTGTGTTTGTGTGTGTGTGTGTGTATGTATGTATGTGTATGTGTGGTTTTCGATACATTGTATGCATGTGTGTATATGTATGTGTGTGTTTGTAAATGTATGTGTGTGTGTGTACATGTGTGTATGTGTGCAGGTTTGTGGGTGGTGTTTGTGTGGGCCTGTGTGTCTGTGTGCATGTGGGTGTGTGTGTGTCTGCATGGGTATGTGTGTGTCTAGGTGCGTACGTGTGTGTGCATGTGCACATATGTCTATATGTGTCTACATGTGTATGCACGTGTGTTGGTGTGCGTCGACCACCCATATCCTAAAAATGCAGGCCCCTGTTTTTGTCTCTTTCACCACACCACCAATCATCCACCTAACTTCTCTGCGAACTCTTGCTGAGTGTTCACGTCTGTGATGGCGCGAGACATTACACTGATGGCTTCCGGTAATAAGCAAAGGGGTTTAGCGATGAAAGGCAAAGGCAGTTAGGAGACAGGCACTGAACACTTCACAACAGCACCCTGGTCCACACTGCCTGGGTTTCTACACCCAGGGCCCTACTCAAACTCCCCATTGACCAGGGGAGCGTGGGCCTAAGCAGGTCACATGGTCGGTGGAGCCCACCCCCTCACAGGGACCACGTCACCACAACTTCCCAAGTCTCTCCACCGCACCATCCTCCTATCCTTGTTAAGTACCCTGGCACATTTTGCTGTCAAAGCTGTTACAAATGTTCAAGCTGGAGTAGCCATTGCTTAGCACCAGAGGCATCTAGTTGCCAAGTGGTGAGACACTGGAGACAGCCTCAAACAAAAGGGCAGGTAAGGGTGAGGGCAGTGGAACCGAGGAGGGTAGATGGAGTTAAGATACTGATCAACAATGATCCAATTAAATGATGGGACAGGCTTGAGAGCTAAATATTCTATTCCTGTTCCTATGTTCCCAGAGTGAGCAATAAACTTCAGAAAAGGAGGAAGAATTGTGTGTGGGAGGAAGTTGATTTTAAAAATTAAGCTAATCCTAAAATAAGGTTGAAAATGGGTATTCAGAATTGAAAATATGAACACCTTTGAACTCTTATAACATATTTTAACAGATTATTCTCTCAAATAAGTGTTTTTAGGTCAGATGGAGGAGCTGAGGACTATCAGGCATATTTGAGACAATCTCGGATTTAACTACAGAAGTAAGCCCATGAATTTCTTCTGCTTGTCTAAAGTGTGGCAGCAATCACCAAGGGGTTAACAGGATTAAACATTGGGCTTTTTCTGTTTGATTTAAGCCCCATGGAACTCAGGAAGATAACATTTCATACACGCCAAGCGATTGGGAAGCAAAAAAAACTTTTCATTGACTCTGATCTGACGGTTGCCTCATAAGTTAGTTGTGAACCTTTTTTGGGTCCAAGAGTTGGCAGTGAGGGGGGAGGAAGTGGAAAACCACGGCAGATCTTGATGAGGCTGCAATGTAGTGACAGCTCTATAACCAGAAAGATGACAATAATTAGGTAATTCCCCCGTCAAAAATGTCTGTGATATACCATCAATTGGATGCGAGACACGATGAAGATCCAAACTGTGGCTTTAATCAGCTAGTTGTTAGCCTGGTGGTCGACTACAGAGAAAGGCAGACCACCGGGAACCCTGGGTACTTATACCCCGCCTCGGGTCTACTTGCCTCTCGACCAATTGGTGAGCAGTCACATGACTAGTCCCAGCCAATCAGACGAGAGGCACATGACCAGCCAGAGCCAATGGGAAACCAATGCTCTGCACCAATGGCAGTGCTCCCACTCATACCACCACAGTCTGGAGACTGCACTAATGTAACTTTATGCATAAAACAGGCAATCATCCTCTACTCACTGTATTTTAGCAGAAAGTAAACTCTGATTTCTATTGGGACACATTGCTGAAGTTTTGGTCGTGAGTTTGGAGACAGACCATAAGATTTGACCCTGTAACTCCTCCCCCCATCTCACCCCCAACTTCAAACATTTTAGTTAACACACTGGTGTCGATATTAACTGTAAAAAAAATGGTCTATTTTGCATGGCTGAAAACTCAACAGGTATGTGAGGGATTGTGAAAATATTGCTGTCTGTTAGGGACCGTACCCCAAATCCCATTGGAAGGGGTCATTTTAATAGTAGGGTTTTCGAGTAAACCATGACCAACCGCCAGTTGGCAAATTTTGAATTGCACCCTTTCGCTCCGGTGGGCAAACCTTGTGGCTACCGATTTATCTATCCTCACCTGGACAGGACATCAGATCCACCCCACGGATCAATTCACCTCTTCCCAGAGCAACTTTGGAAGGAACACAGCAGATCTCTTGGCAGACGTGTTTCTGGGGGACCTCTAGGGTGACACACTGGGTAGAATTCCGAGGATGGCTTGGGAATACCTCAGACCCAGCTCCAAGTCTGTGCCCGCTGGAATGGGGGACATTCACAAACATCACAGGCCACTCCCCCTTTCCCAAAACTGCCATTTGGCACAGACTGGAAATGAGGCAACATCCAACCCGACAAGTCTGGGTTCTGCCCTTTTTCCTGCGTATCCTCCCCACCTCTCCCCTCCCCCAGCTCTCCACCCCTTAGTGCACCCTCTGCTGCCCCAATTATTTCAGCCCCAATAATCTTAAACTGAATTTGGAACAATCTCTAAGCAACTTACACAAAAACAATTACCAAGGAACAGCTGAATTTACCAAGTAATAAGTTGAGTATATGTTCCGCTGTGTACCTTTATACTTCATGTCCATCGAAACACAAGCTCTTGATTTGACCCACCACACCCCCTCAATCCCCGCAAATCGCTCTTAAACCTGATATGGCAGAACGTACAGGGTCTCCCTGTCCAGTAAATAATCTGATCAAAACATCCGACTGCATCTATGTCTTTCACCCTTGATAGCTCAACAAAGAGTTCTTTGCGAGAGGAAGCACAGAGCAATTGGAAGCTGGGAACGAGGACAGAATTAGCCCTGAAGAGATCATCAGCATGTCAAGCAATGTGTCAGGCAATAGACTCACTACCTGTTCTTGCAGTGACAGGTCTGTTTATCTGTAATGGTTGATAATTACTAAATGCACTCCAGTGTAGCGGAAAGAGTGCCATCACATCAGACTTGGCACTCAGTGCTAATTGTGAAATGCCATGGCACTCTTAACTACAAAACCTGGAACACCAATCCAGGAAAAGCTCTTTAACATTCTGCTCTATCTCCTATACGTTGTCGGAAAGTGTAGGTTATTCGTTTTCCACTGCAGACTAATTGCTGTTTTACAACTGGGTGGCACAAAGTGCTTACAGTTGCGAACCAACATTTTGTACTGACCTGAAATATTTAGAATATCAAATGATTCAAGTATGGAGGAAAATACACTTGTATTTAAGTACCACCCTATCATATCCTAAAACACCTCACATCAAATAAATTTCTGACGTCTATTACCACATTGAATTATATCGCGGGGGACAGCACAAAAACAGACCACTTGACCCACCTGGTCTGTGCTGGTTTATGCAGGAAATTATTGCATCCAGTCTGTGCACATCAATTATTGGTAACTGATTGAAAAGATCTGAAAATCATCACATCCACATGCACCACAGTTTACAAGTCCATACTTCTTTTCGTTGCTCTCTTTGTCATATTTATACAGCATTTATTCTATTAGAAATTACTTTGTTAACATTGAGAATGAGCACACAGCGACGTGAAGGTATTACCCAATAATTGCTCCGGGTATGCAGTAGCGTAATGGCATTGTCGCTGGACTAATAATCTAGAGACCCGGGGAAATGCTCTGGAGTCCTGGGTTAGAATCTCACCATAGCAAATGGTGAAATTTGAATTCAATTTTTTTAAATACTGGACTTAAAAGTCTACTGATGACCATGAAACCATTGTCGATTTTTGCAAAATCTCTTCTGATTCACTAATGTTCTTTAGGGAAGGAAATCTTTCCCAATGCCAGTGGAGTCCAGGACCTGGGGTTGCAGTTTAAAGATACGTGGTAAACTGCTTAGGACTGAGATGAAGAGAGATTTCTTCACAAAGAGAGTGTGAGCTTATGGAATTCATTCCCACAAAAAGCAGTTGAGGCCAAAGCGTGGCCACGATCGAACGGCCTCGTTAAACCCGACTCGGAGATACAACGAGGCCGTTAATTCCCACTAGAGGCACCTTGCAAGAATCGCGATGATCGGAACGCCTCGTGAGATCTAACAAGACCTCACGAGACGTCGCAAACTGGATCTCACCCTCGCTGACCGAGATCCAAATTTACATGTTTAAGTGAGCCATTAGGTTTATTTAAATATGTTGGCGCCCAATTCTCCCAAGGCTCTGGGAGACTTTGCTGTTTAGCACTGGTCCAAACAAATGGACCAGGTGTGACAGCATGAGGGGGGTCTCCCAGCCCATCGGAGGGCCCCAGGTGGTCGAGGACAGAGAAGGATGGTACCCTAGCACTCCTGTTGGCACCTGGGTACCTTGGCGCTGGCAGCCTGGCACCTTGGCACTGCCACCCATGAATCCTGGCAGTGCCAGGCTGCCCGGATGGCACTGCTAGACTGGCAGGAGCACTACCACGGTGCCAGGCAGGCAGTGCCAAGGTGCCCTGGTGCCAGGTTGGCCGTGCCAGTGATCGGGCCCGGAGGTGCCCTGCTATTAAGAGGTGAGATCAGGCCGTCAATGAAGGATGTGAGGTACGTGCTCACCGAGGCCATAAAAAACACACTGGGGTTATTCTCAGCGCTGCAGGTGTCAAGAAACACCCCACTATTCACACCCAAAATGGGACTCTCTTTTCTGGGCATCAAATCACACCCTGTATATTTACAAGAAGGAGTTAGCTATAGCTCTTGGGGCTAAAGGGATAAAAAGATTAGGCGGGAAGGTGGGAACACATTACCCAGTTGGATGATCAGCCATGATCATAATTAATGGCCGGGGCTAGCTCGAAGGGCTGAATGGCCTCCTCCAGTTCCTAGTTTCTACATTTCTATGTTTTTTAGTCGTCTGGTGGCTACACATATATTTCAGCTCAATCACTAGTCAGAAAGATTATTTCATGTGACCAACCATATCTCACTAAGGAATATATGGCACAACAGCAGCAATAACCTGTATTCATATAGTGCCTTTAGCATTGTGAAATAAACCACGAGACTTAGCAACAAAATCTGACAGCAAACTATATAAGTATTAGGATAGATTGGTCAAACAAGTACATTTTAAGCAGAATCTTAAAAAAAGAGAGTTCAAGAGGGATTTGCAGAGTTTAAAGCATGAGCAGCTAAAGGCATGGCCGACAATAGTTGAGTGACGAAAATCGGATGTCCAAGAAAGGCTAGAATTAGAAGACTGGAAAGATCCCAGAAGGTTGTCAGGCCAGAGGAGGTTGTGAAGAAATGGAGAGGTGAGGCCAAGGAGGGGTTTGAACATACCAATTAGGAGCAGAAGTAGGATATTCGGCCCCTCAAGCCTGATCAACCATTTTGTTAGCGGGAGAGGATCTCAAAGAAATCACTCAAGGCCCAGGGCTACTGGTCCTTGCCACAAACGGTTTATTTCGCTGGTGGGGAGATGACGTCTGTTAAAGTCCCAGACTGTCTCTCCACCGAACAAAGGAAAACATCCATTCTTCTATTTTTCAAAACAGCTACACAGCCCATTTCGGCTGGGCCTTGTCCAATAATACTGATTACAGATTACATACATTAGTTAGATATCCAATTAAATTTGACATTACGTAAAGTGGGTTGGTATCTTACCAGCCCCTAACTTCATGAAGAAGTCACTGATAATAACTGTTAAAGTTATTTTTCCTGCCTGTACCTGACCTTGGGATGAATAATGCTCTTTGACCTGTGGAGCTGTTATCACTCGCTGGTGAAGCCCTCCCTAGAATTTTCCCTGTCTGTTTCCCATCACATGCCTTGATATCAATTATTCCTGTCTCCCTGACTAACTCAGCTGTCTGTAATTAAATGCTGCAATTCATCTCAGTTTGCAACTTAACCCAGCTAATAATTGTTCAGGAATGTGGCTAGTTCAGCTAACAGCCATTTTGTGTCCTTTCTGATATTAGTAATTCGTAGGTTATAAAATCACAAGCATTGTGTGTACACTATCTATTCCTATTGTGGTGAATTATAAACACTAATAATCCACACTGTATTGTACAACATGTGTTGAGCCTGTACCTTGTACTAGATCATGTGTAGTTGTGCGGCTCTACCCATAGGGGGAGATGAGGAGCTTGTACTGGGCTCCACCCTTGGCTCCGCCCATGGCTCCTCCCATGGCTCCTCCCCCTAACCAGAAGTATAAAGGTTGGTGTTGTGAGCCTGCCTGCCAGTTCATCTAGAGTTCATCTCGTCACAGGCAGGCTCTGTTGTAAGACGATTAAAACCACTGTTCGCTTCTAACCAAGTGTCGCGTGAATTGATGGTCTCATCACCTATCAATTGCCTTTTATACAGGCATCTAAGCTAATGGGTACTTTTTGTCTAAAAACCTTCTTTCTAAATCTGACATCAACAATTTGATAAGTTTAATGTCTGATCTGATTGTGGCCTCCAGTCTACTTACCCGCCTATCCCCCACTCCCTTTGATTCCCCTGTCAATCACCAACCTATCTGGCTCAGTCTTATGAATATTCAATAATGCAGCCTCCACTACTTTCTGGGGAAGAGGATCCAACAGATCAAAGATCGTCTGAGAGAAAACATTTCTCCTCATCTCCAACTTAAATAGGAAACCACTTTGGTGGGATTCTCCATCCCAAGATGCCTGGAATGCATTCCCAGATGGGATGGAGAGTTGGCATCGGGGGTAAATCGGGATTGGTGCCGGGTGCCGATCTGAAAGTGTTGTTCTGAACCCCCCCCCAAGCTAGCAGCGAGGACCAGGTCCACGATGCATGTCGGTGGGGGAATTTCAATAAATGCAATTGGGTCTTCATGATCCATTTCCTCTATTTAGTGGGCCGGCGCCCTACGCTCCAGCTTCCCATGATTCCCCCGTCCCCGCGGCCGGGAAACAGGTGGGTGTGGATCACTTGTGATCTCTACCAGCATAGTCCTGATGTGGTTGCCGCCTTGGCACACCATGAGGTCAACCACACCAGGCCCATGCCAGTAGAGACCATTCAAGTCCATCTGAGGGCTAGCTCCTCCGCCCCCAACAATTTTCTGCCTGTTCATGCCTCCGCTACCAGAACCCCCCCCCCCCCACAGGTTCTCCTTTAATAGGGGGATGCCCAGCAGGGACCCTTGTAACAGCGAGGCCCCCACAGGGACCACTGTAATAGGGAGACCCCCTGCAGGGGCCCCTGTAATAGAGACCCCCCCCCTCCCACACCAGGACTCCTGTCATAGCTCCAGGGGCCCCTGTAACAGGGGTCCCTTGGGGGGGGGGGGTCTCTCTATTACAGGGGTCCCTGGGGGGGGGTAACATTGATCATGGGGAACCCTGTGGGGGCCTCCCTATTACGTGAGTCCCCGTGGAGGGTCCCTTTGTTCAGGGGGGGGGTTTGTGTCCCTGTGGTGGGGGAAATATCCCAATCACAGGGTCCCTGTGGTGGATCTTCCTATTGCATGGGTCCCTGAAAGGGGGGGGGGGGGGGGTCTCCCTGTCATAGGAGTCCCTGTGGGGGATTGCCCTATTATCAGAGGGGGTGCCTCATATTAGAGAGGTCCCTGTGGGGGGGGTCGCCCTATAACGATTCAGAGTCCAGATCTAATGATTCATAGAAAAGTTCCTCCCATTGCTGTGAGTTCAAATCCCAGCTTGGCACTTTGAGAATTTGAATTCAGATTTTCTTTAAAAGCTGCGAGCAAAAAGTGACACTAATAAAAGCAACTGTTGGATTGTTGTAAAAAGCTAACCGGTTCACTGATGCCCTTTGGGCTGTTCCTGCTTGTGGCCCCAGCCCCACATGATGCAGCCGACTGTTAATTACTTTCTGAAGTGGACTAGCCAGTCATTCAGATCATCCCAGCAGCTATAGGGATGGACGATAAATGGCAGCAACATCTGCAGGACAAGAACAAGAGCTTAAAACTTGAGAGGGGGTTAGAATTCCCACGCACTCTCCCACGGTGACACCTACGTCTCCAGATTTCTGCTTCTCCTCTGCCAGAGTTACAGCAAGCGCTTTGGAAAAGAATGAATAATGAAATGATAATGAAAATCGCTTATTGTCACAAGTAGGCTTCAAATGAAATTACTGTGAAATTACCTAGTCACCACATTCCGGCACCTGTTCGGGGAGGCTGGTACGGGAATTGAACCGTGCTGCTGGCCTGCCTTGGTCTGCTTTAAAAGCCAGCTCTTTAGCCCAGTGTGCTAAACCAGCCCCTAACCCCCGCAGAAACTTTCTTTTCTTTTGCATGTGGAGGATTTAAGCTTCCTTGGGTCTCGGTTCAATTTTTGCAGTAATTCCCAGAATGTGCTGGTGTCATTCTATGTGAGAAGTCAGGCTATTATACCTGCCTTAATGGATCATAAGTCCATCTCCCTTCTGAGCATCGAACAGAGCCACATTTAGAAGCTGAATGCACAACGGCCCTGATGCTATAAGTGGGTAAAATAACAAGACTGCCCAGTCTCAGTCTAAGAGTGCGCAAAGGTATTGGGCGCGATTCTCCGCAACGGCGGAGAATCGGGAAGGCTGCCGTGGAAGAGGCCGTCACCCACGGCAGCCTCCGCGCCCCCTCCCGGGACCCGATTCTCCCCCCCCCCCTTCGGGGCTAGGAGCGGGGCCCCAGGCGTCTCGGCGGTCGACGACGGTCGTCAAGGCCACGCGCCAAGCATGACGCCGGCTGACGCGTCTAATGACGTCAGCCGCGTATGCGCAGGTTGGATGCGCGGTTGCCGTCTTTTCCCTCAGCCGCCCCGCAAGACGTGGCAGCTTGATCTTGCGGGGCGGCGGAGGGAAAATAGTGCGTCCCTTTTGGACGCAAGGCCCGTGATCGGTGGGTACCGATCGCGGGCCTTTGCCCTCCTTGGCATGGCCGTGGTACTGCCTTGCCAATCGGGCGCCTAGAAGCCCCAAATGGGCTTCTGGTGCCCATTTCACGACGGTGGCAACCAGGTGTGGTTGCCGCCGTCGTGAAAAGGTCGTAAACGGCCAGCCACTTGGCCCATCGGCCTCGGAGAATCGCCATTCGCCGTGAAAAACGGCGAGCAGCGATTCAGGGCGTGGGGCGAGCAAAAAATGTTGGGAGGCCCTCCCGCTATTCTCCCAAGCGTCGTGGGGAGCAGAGAATTCCGCCCTTGATGTCTGTAGGCTCCATCCTTCCACTGTCAAATAATGAGAAGGAATGGCCAGCAATAAAACATTAACAGAACTGTGGGGATGTTTTTGATTCATCAAAAAATAAAGCATGGACTCCTGAACTTTGATCTAATTTTGACTGCACTGACTACGCAACGAGATTTAGCTGATTGTTTATTTATGCAACCACATCATTTCTGTGCACTTGTTAGTTTACGTAAATTTAAACAGTGTGGGAGAAATGGTATTTGTATTTGGTGAGGAATTCAAGCATTCAACATATATTTCAGCATTTTATCTATGATCAATACTATGAGGTATCCATTTTCTAATACATGGGTGAAAGATTCTGGGCACCAATTAAAGTAAACTTCTCTTCCAATCCCTTCAGCAATCGTGCACACTTCTTCCCATCTCCCACACCCCAGCAAACCTTCTCACCCCTCATTCACTCACATCAGGGTTCCATGGCCAAGAGGCTCAAGAGGACAAGGTACAGAATTGACTGTGTCCCTAGAACTATGCACTTCCCTTGAAGTCTTGTAAACGGTATAAATAAATGGAAAAACCATCCATCGACTATCTCAAGTCGCCTGTAGAATAAGTGTCACCTCATTGAAACAAAGGGCTCGATTTTGATCCCATGAGCCCAAAATCTCACGCGGCATGGAAAATGGGAAGCTCGCTGGTGAGAGCTGCTCGCCCCGCGCCGGTGAGGTAATAGAGTTCCTGCCCAGGAAGGTGGTGAACCCCATTTAAATACATTTCAATATAATTAGCCAGTGTCCCTGCCGCCCAGATAGGGTGCAGTGCCAAGGTGCAATGTGGCCGTGATGGGGCAATCCTGGGGGTGCCTTCAACGGAGCCCCATTGCGGGGGTTCCCTTTAGCAGTGAGGGGGGTCTTCAATGTCCATGTGGGGTGGGGTCCCCCATGTCCTTTGGGCGGGGGAGGGGGCACCCATATCGGTGTGTGGTGGGGTCCCCATGTCAATTGGGGGAGGAGTCTGCCGTATCTGTGGGGGTGGGGTAGCCATATCCACTGGGGGGATGGGGTCCTCATGTGTGTGAGGGGTGGGTTCCTGTGTTGCCTATCGGAGACTGGGGCACCCTTTATAAAGGGCTAGCTTTGAGTGACTGGGAAGAGTTTTCACATTCTCCCTATGTCTGGGTGGGCTTCCTCTGGGGGCTCTGGTTTCCTCCCACAGTCCAAGGCACGTGCAAGTTAGGTGGATTGGCCATGATCAATGCACGAGGTTATGGGGATAGGGGCGTGGGGCTGGATAGAATGCTCTTCCAGAGGGCGGCACGGTGGCCTAGTGGTTAGCACTGCTGCCTCATGCCACCAAGGACCTGGGTTCGATTCCACCCCCCGTCTGTGTGAAGTTTGCACATTCTCCCTGTGTTTGCATGGGTCTTTCCTCTACAACCCAAAGATTTGCTGGTTAAGTGGGTTGGCCATGCTAAATTGCCCCTTAGTTGGAAAAAAAATAATTGGGTCCTCTAAATTTATAAAAAAAGGAATGCTCTTTCAGAGGGTTGGTGCAGACTCAATGGGCCGAATGGCCTCCTTCTGCACTGTAGGGACTCTATAGAAGACTGGCGATTCAAGTTGCACTGCAGGAGCTTGAGCACAAAATGTATTCCTTTAACCAACATCACTAAAACAGATAATCTGGATTTGTGGCACATTGCTGTTTGATAAACATTGTGAAAAATTACTGCCCTGTTTCCTAACTTACAGCAGTGAGTACTTCACATCATTGACTATGAAGCAGTTCGGGACATCCTGAAGATATAAAAGGCTCTCTCTGTCACTGAATCACTGAATTGCTACAGTGCAGAAGGAGGCCATTCGCCCCATCCTGTCTGTACCTGGCTTTCCCAATGAGCATTGTGACTAAGTGCCATTCCCTTGCCTTTTCCCTGCACCCCTCCACATTGTTTCTATTCAAATAACCAACAAGTGCCCTCTTGAATGGTTTAATTGAATCTGCTTCCACTACAATCCCAGGAGTGCATTCCAGACCCAGACCATCTTTATGTGAAAACATTTTTTTTAACGTCATATTTGCTTCTTTTGCACATCACTTTAAAGCAGTACCCTCTCATTCTCAATCCTTTTACACGTGGGAATGGTTTAACTCAGTTGGCTGGACAGCTGATTTGGGATGCAGAGTGAGACCAGCAGTGCGGGTTCAATCCCCGTACCGGCTGAGGTTATTAATGAAGGCACTGCCTTCTCAACCTTGCCTCTTACCTGAGGTGTGGTATCTGTAGCACAGTGGTTAGCACTATTGCTTCACTGCTCCAGGGTCCCAGGTTTGATTCGCAGCTTGGGTCACTATCTGTGTGGAGTCTGCATGTTCTCCCTGTCGCTGCTTGGGTTTTTTATGGGTGCTCCAGTTTCTTCCCACTAGTCCCGAAAGACGTGCTGTTAGGTGAATTGGACATTCTGAATTCTCCCTCAGTGTACCCAAACAGGCACCGGAGTGTGGCGACTAGGGGCTTTCACAGTAATTTCATTGCAGTGTTAATGTAAGCCTACTTGTGACAATAAAGATAATTTTCAAAAAGCAATCTGTATATACCTGTAATATAAATGCACTTTTTTCTATGTAAGTGCAACCTGTTGCTGCTTTCATGTTATGATGCATAATTTGTGATATCATGGTTGATATGATAGATGCCTATGACATTATTATAGGGTCGAGAGGGTATGGTTTCTTATAGGAAGCATAGTCATGTGATTAAATATTTACTTCAGTCTATTTTGCTTGGTATGTTTATCCCAGGAAAGCAACAGAGAAAAAAACAAATTAGATGGCAGGGGTTACGGGGAGAAGGTGAGAGAATGCACAAAGTGAATTGTTCATTTGACTGGCTGGTGCAGACACAGTGGGCCAAATGTCCTCCTTCTGTGCTGCAAATTCTATGATTCTATAATTCTGTGAAATGTTTTCGGGCTGAGACTGAATTGACAGCTCTGTCACGTATTTACAAAGATCTCGCACTTCTGCTGTTAAACTTTGCAATGTCATGCTACATCACTGAGTTGTTGGGAATTACATGACTTTGCTAGAATGGACGTTGTGTGCCCCCTATAGGGGCTCACATCTAGCACTATTTCCTGCCATTATTTGGTGACAGTTTTAAAGCTACTATCCAAATTAGCCCAGATAATATTTAATCGTCATGTCTGTCAGCTGAGCTCTCAGTATTTTATAATTGATAATATTATTCTGAGATGTTAGAGTTACGTAACCACTAAATGTTGGTCAATGCTCAGATTTATTTTCCGTTTCTGAAACTAGTGTATGGTTAGTGCCACTCCAAGTCATCTCTTTATTTTGACTTCTATACCATGAGGCATTTCCATTTTAATAAGTGCTTTTACAGGTTGAATAATGAAAAGGGGTTAATGTTCTGCCAATTCCATAGTAATAGGATCCGTGTGTTTTTATTGAAATTGTAATTGTCCTGTTCCAAACAAGTGTAAGGATGAAATGTTTGAGATGCTTCTAAGTGTTTATTCTGACGCAATTTAGTGAGCCTTCGCAGAAGCTTCATGTTTAGGACCATATTTCACAATGTAAATTTCTGCTGCCTTTGTCTCTAGGCAAGTGGCAGGGGGCAGGGGGTGACAGCTCCTCGAAGGCACAAGCAGACTGCTGAACAACAAATGAAAATGAAAATCGCTTATTGTCACAAGTAGGCTTCAAATGAAGTTACTGTGAAAAGCCCCTAGTTGCCACATTCCGGCACCTGTTCGGGGAGGCTGTTACGGGAATCGAACCGTGCTGCTGGCCTGCCTTGGTCTGCTTTGAAAGCCAGCGATTTAGCCCTGTGCTAAACAGCCCCTTATGGGTAGGAAAGACAAGACGTCAATGCCGGATACGTGGATTAAAGGAAAGAAACTATTGGGAGACAATAAATTTGCAAAGAAAAATAAAAAGATTAACTATCCGGTGTACGTCAATACCTGGAAAAGACAAAACCCGGGATCAACAGCACTGAAAGTGCTAATGCTTTGTATTAAACAAAGCGAGAATGTATTTCATTAATGCCTGGCTAAATACTTCACACTTCTTTCTATCTGAATCCTAAAGATATCAGAAAGGTCATAGAGTTTATTAAACTATAAAGGGAAATAGTAACTCTTAATTTACCCTTTGCATGACAATTGGTATTAAAAGTCTGCTACCACCGTCATGGCACCTGGGAGTATGCCATTGCCACGTTCTGATTTAATACTGACGATTGTTATAATGAAGCTAGGTGTACGGGAGGTGGTATTCGAACGCATCTGCATTTCAGATCAGAAAGCACAGAGAAAATCAACCATCCATAATTCATTACATGTTTCCTGCCGGGTCTAGAGACCGCAGCGATCCTAGCAACAGAGTCATGGCAACAGGATTCCGTTTGACCAATCAAAGCATCTGACTGCTGGATCACAGCTGGCCAATCGCAAGAGGTGAGTGAGTCAGAAGGACATGCTTGCTGGCTGAACTGCGTCTTGACCTATTCCCACTGATCAGGGGTTAAGACCGAATCAATTTGACATTTGGATGGTTCTCCGACTGAAGTGAAAAGATGCAGCAGCAGCAGCAAACAGTTTCCCCTCAATCCTTCAAAATAAATTTATATTGGGAATAATCTTT
Organism: Scyliorhinus canicula; assembly: GCF_902713615.1. Taxonomy (NCBI): domain Eukaryota; kingdom Metazoa; phylum Chordata; class Chondrichthyes; order Carcharhiniformes; family Scyliorhinidae; genus Scyliorhinus; species Scyliorhinus canicula. Next base: position 204,032,228 of record NC_052150.1, read on the forward strand.
CTGTGAGTCTGTGTCATCCTTGGCTTCTAAACTGGACCAAATTTACATTGAAATTACAGCCCCCCACATGGGAGCTTAAACCAAGTCTACTTTTTCTGCTAGTTCTGGTTGAAGGCCATTTCTTTCCTCCATAGGGACAGGCCCCTTAAGCTTGTTCCACCATCCAGGTAAGTCATGGTTGATTTGTACCTCAACACCATTTGCATTCCCTTCTTCCTTGATCCCCCGATATCTCTGCCAAGCAATATCTAGGGATCTCAACCTTGAAATTTTGAATTGACCCAGCAGTCCCTTTGACCGAGGTAGTCCCGGAATTCCACTATCCTCCGGGTGGAAAAAGTGCTCCTTTCCATTCCGAAATGGCCTTGCTCTCATTTTTAAATCAATTTTTAAATTGCCTCCTTGTTCTCGACAACCCTGCAAGAGAAAATAGCTTCTCGGTACCTACCCTGTTGAATCCCTTAACATTTTAAAGATCTCGGTTGTCAAGGGTTGTGGGAAGCAGCGGTCATGAAAGTGGAGTTAAGGCCACAATCAGATCAGTTATCAGTGGCGGTGCAGGCACAAAGGGCCAAATTCCTTACTCTTGCTTCCATTACTTATGTTCTCAGCACATCCTTCGACTTTTTGAATACAAGACAAGTTTATACAATCTGTCCCCATAATTTCACCTTTTCACTCTGGTGAACCTAGGCTCTACTGCCTCCCAGGCCACTATATCTTCCCTCACAACAGTGACCACACATCAAGGGTGCTGGTTATAAAGCACTTTGGGATGCCCGGAGGCTATGTTCTTTATTTCCATGTTTTCACTATTTACAAGACTGAGGAGTAGCACTGGTGTGCTGGATAAAAGTTCCCCCTAAATCTAAATTATCGAAAACAGAATAGGCCATTTAAGTGGACCATTTTTGACAGAGATGAGGAGAAATTTCTTCACCCAGAGAGTGGTCCGTCTATGGAATTCATTAACACAGGAAGTTGATCAGGCCAAAGCATGCATGTTTTCAAGAAGCAGTTAGGTATAGCACTTAGGGCGAAGTGGATCAAAGGATATGGGGGGAAAGCGGGATGTGGCTATTGAATTGGATGGTCAGCCATGATCATAATGAATGGTGGTGCAGGCTCGAAGGGCCAAATAAGACCATAAGACCATAAGACATAGGAGCAGAATTAGGCCACTCGACCCATCGAGTCTGCTCCGCCATTCAATCATGGCTGATATTTTTCTCATCCCCATTCTCTTGCCTTCTCTCCATAATCCCTGATCCCCTAATTGATCAAAATCCTATCTATCTCTGTTTTAAAGACACTCAGTGATTTGGCCTCCACAGCTTTCTGCGGCAAAGAGTTCCACAGATTCACCACCCTCTGGCGGAAGAAATTCCTCCTCATCTCTGTTTTAAAGGATTGTCCCTTTAGTTTGAGATTGTGTCCTCTGCTTCTAGTTTTTCCTACAAGTGGAAACATTCTCTGCACGTCCACTCTATCCAGTATCCTGTAAGTTTAAATAAGATCCCCCCTCATCCTTCTAAACTCCAACGAGTACAGACACAGAGTTCTCAAACATTCCTCATACAACAAGCTCTTCATTCCAGGGATCATTCTTGTGAACCTCCTCTGGACCCTTTCCAAGGCCAGTACATCTTTCCTTAGATACGGGGCCCAAAACTGCTCACAGCACTCCAAATGGGGTCTGACCAGAGTCTTATATAGCCTCAGAAGTACAACCCTGGTCTTGTATTCTAGCCCTCTCGACATGAATGTTAACTTTGCATTTGCCTTCCTAACTGCCAACTGAACCTGCACGTTAACTTTAAGAGAATCGTGAACAAGGACTTCTAAGTCCCTTTGTGCTTCTGATTTCCTAAACATCTTCCCATTTAGTAAATAGTCTATGCCTCCATTTCTCCTTCCAAAGTGCATAACCTCACACTTTTCCACATTGTATTCCATCTGCCACTTCTTTGCCCACTCTCCTAGCCTGTCCAAGTCCTTCTGAAGCTTGCCTGCTTCCTCAATACTACCTGCCCTCTACAGATCTTTGTATCAGCTGCAAACTTAGCAACAGTGCCTTCAGATCATTAATGTATATTCTGTAAAGCTTTGGTCCCAGCACCGACCCTTGAGGTACACCACTAGTCATCGGCTGCCATCCTGAAAAAGACCCCTTTATCCCCACCCACTGCCTTCTGCCAGTCAGCCAATCCTCTATCCATGCCAGGATCTTACCCTTAACACCATGGGCTGTTAACTTATTTAACAGTCTCCTATGCGGCACCTTGTCAAAGGCCTTCTGGAAATCTAAATAAATCACGTCCACTGGTTCTCCTTTGTCTAGCTTCCTTGTTACTTCCTCCAAAAACTCGAACAGATTTGTCAGACATGACCTCCCCTTGATGAAGCTGTGCTGACTCAGTCCTATTTTACCATGCACTTCCAAGTACTCCACGATCTTATCTTTGATAATGGACTCGAAAATCTTATCAATGACCAAAGTCAGGCTAACCGGCCTATAATTTCCCGTCTTTTGTCTCCTCCTGCGCTTATTTTCTATGTTTCTATGTTTCAATTCATCTCAAAGATGATTAAGGGATGTTTTGTGGCAGCCCTTTCACAGTAAAGTCATTCGAAGCAAAGCTTTTGAGTTGTCACTGAGGGATGTGAAAAGGAACTTAATAAATCAAAGCCTTTCTGTCTAATTAACTTCTCTGGGAGTCGGTGAGGCAGCAGATCAGCGAGGAAGTGGGACGATATAAATCGGGACCGAGGTTTATGGCCTGTACTTACCTGAGAGTTGGAGAGCCAGAAAATCTGCAAGGAATAATAATAATAATCTTTATTAGTGTCGTTAAGTAGGCTTACATTAACACTGCAATGACGTTACTGTAAAAATCCCCTAGTCGCCACGCTCTGGCGCCTGTTTGGGTACACGGAGGGAGAATTTAGGATGTCCAATTCACCTGGCAAGCTGATTTTGAAAAAAGAGTGAGCAAGTGATATTGCAACAAGGAAGCAATTTGAATGGCTTGGGATGATGCTAGCTGTTCGGAATTTGTAATTATCTGGTGAGTGGTTAAGGTCTATTCCTAAGGTTAATGTCGTAAAGGAACTGGTGATAAGGTTAACAAAATAAATAAGAAAGGAAAATCAATAGCTGAGTGATATAATTGAGTAGAAAATTAAAACACATTCAGAATGTCAGGACAGGTGATGAGTCATGCTGTAGCATGTGGGAGCTCTTGGATTCCGTTGTAATCCACGGCAAACACATCTGCAAGTTTTTGCGGCTGGAGGAGGTTTTGCTCAGAGTCATTGAGTTGGAGGTTGAGCTGCAGACACTGTGACATATCAGAGAGGGAGAAAGCTACCTGCACTTTGTACCAGGAGGTGGTCACAGTCCTTAGGATTTGGTCAGAGGTCAGGAACAGGTGGGTATGACTGCAGCTGAGGCAAGTAAGTGGACCCCCAGGGGCAGGAATTCAGGAGTCTCAGCCTCTGCAATTGTCTAACAACTTTGAGGTTTTTTCAACTTGTTTGGATGAGAGTGTGGACTGCAGGATTGTTGAGCTGACTGACCACGGCGCTGTGATACAAGAAGCCATTCAAGTGGGAGGATCAAAAAGAAATGAAATGTTGCGGTAGCAGGGGGCAGTATAGTGAGGAGGAATTGACACTGTTCTCTGCAGCAAAGAGTGAGAGTCCAGACGGCTGTCTGGTGACAGGGTTCAGGACATCTACTCAGGGCTGGAGAGCAACTTACAGTGGAAGGGGGAGGATCCAGTTAACGGGGTCCACATAGGTACCAACAGCATAGGCAGAACGAGTAAGGAAGTTCTGCACAGTCTGCATGAAGAGCTAGACACCAAATTGAGGAGCAGAACCTCAAAGTTTTTTTTAAAATTTAGATTACCCAATTATTTTTTCCAATTAAGGGGCAATTTAGCGTGGCCAATCCACCTACACTGCACATTTTTGGGTTGTGGGGGCGAAACCCACGCAGACACGGGGAGAATGTGCAAAAGAACCTCAAAGTTAATATTCCTTGGTTTCCCTGAGCCACGTGCAAGTTAGCAAAGGGAAATGACATCAGAGAAATGAACAAGTGGCTCAAAGACTGCCGTGGGAGACGTGGATTCCAGATCATGGGACACTGGCACCAGTACAGGGGAAAGTGGGAGTTGTACTATTGGGACGATCTATACCTGAACTATGCTGGGACTAGTGTTCTAGCAAGCTGTATAGCTAAGGAAGTAGAGAATGTTTTAAATTAAATAATGATGGCAAGGGATTCTGGGAAGATGTGGTAGATCAAAGAATTAAACAAGGCCAGACAGAAAGGTATTAATGTGGGAAATGATAAGCAGAATATGACAGAAAGGGATAGAGAGTACAAGTCTAAAAGTAAATCAGCAGTCAAAGCTAAATTTTACAAAAATAATTTAAAAGCATAACTAAAGGCTCTGTATTGGAATGCTCGTAGCAATGGAAACAAAACAGATGAACCGATGAAGCAAAAAAAAATAAATGGGCGTGATCTAGCCCCCAAAAATCCAAGTCCATAATAATAGAATTTACAGTGCTGAAGGAGGCCATTCGGCCCATCGAGTCTGCACCGGATCTTGGAAAGAGCACCCTACCTAAGCCCACACCTCCACCCTATCCTGTAACCCAGCAACCCCACCTGATCTAATAGCAATTTAACATGGCCAATCCACCTAACCTGCCCAACTTTGGACTGTGGGAGGAAACCGGAGCACCCGGAGGAAACCCACACAGACACGGGGAGAACGTGCAGACAGTGACCCAAGATGGGAATCGAACCTGGGACCCTGGAGCTCTGGAGCAACTGTGCTAACCACTGTGCTACCGCATCGCGGTGGGATTAGTAAGTGCCAGAAACGACCCTGCTATCTAATGGTACTCTGTTGCTACTTCGGGCTCCAACTGGGAACACACCCCTCCCCTACTCCCTCTCCCGACGAGCGGGGCTCCTCAATGCAGGAAGAGATCGGGACGCTATTTTTAAATGGCGCCCCAATCTCTTGACCACCCCCCACCTAAACGCGACCCCCCAGATTCCCCCTCAATGCTCCAACTCACCTGTTGGGGAAGTGCTAGTGCCAGGGCACCCCCCCAGGTCCAATCCCCAGTGTGGGCAAAATGCTAGGTCTGGGCTCCCTGGCAGTACCAAGCTGGAACCCGGGTGGGGCTGTTAGGGTGCACAGGTGGCACTGACAAGGTACCAGGCTGGAAGTGCCAAGGTGCCCAGGTGGCACCAGCAGTACCAGGGTGCCAGCCTGGCCAGAGGCCGACCATCCAGGAGCCTCCGATCATCTGGGAGACCCTCCCTGCCAAATGTCGGTACACCTGGTCCCTGTTTGTGGGGGCCATTTTGTAGGCTGATAGGTGCCGGGTTGCCATTCCATCAGTCAGCACAGTTAAGTGTGTTTTAAAATTCACTTAATTGTGTGAGACTGGTCCTCTCCCCTTGTGCGTGGAACCCAGATTTTGTGCGATCTGGTTAGATCTCACAAGGTGTAACGGGCATCATTCCGCTGGGATGCGGCGGGTAGACTGCGCCGAAAAATGTGACCAGGCAGCCATTGCAGAGACACGGCTGCAGGATGACACAGTTTGGAACCTGAATATTGAAGGATAGGAAACAAGAAAAAGTGGTGGCGTGGCCCTGTTAATACATTATGGCATTGGCACATCAGAGAGGCATGATCTAAGTTGAGGAAACCCGGAGGTAGAAGCAGTTTGGGTTGAGATGAGAAATGATAAAGACAAGAAGTCACTTGTGGGAGTGGTGTACAGGCCCTCTAAGAGTAACCACATGGTCGGAAGGGATAATGGGAGCTTGTCAGAAAAGTTCATCAAAAATCATGCGGGAATTTAATCTACATGTAGGCTGGAAAAATCAGATGGGCATCTAACCCAGATGAAGAGATAATAAAATATTTTCAGGATACTCTCTTGGAACAAAACGTTGTGGAGCCAACCAGAGAGAAGGTTATATTAGACCTGATATTGTACAATGAGATAAGATTAATTGATGACCTCATGGTTAACAGCAATCATAATATGATTAATTTTACATTCAGTTTGAAGGAGAGAAGAGTTGGTCCAAGCTAGTATCTTATACTTAGATAAGGGAAATTATGAAAGCGTGAAAGCCGAGAACTGGCAAAAGAGGTTGAAGACTAGGTCAGTAGAGATGAAGCGGCAGATCATATTTAAGGGGATATTTCAGAATGCACAGAATAGATACGTTCCAACAAGAGGAAAAATTCCAAGGGGTCGACCCACCATCCATGGTTAACTAAAAAGATTGTATCAAACTTAAAGAGAAAGCATATAATTCTGCAAAGATTGATGGCAGGTCAGAAAATCGGACAAATTATTTTTAAAAAGCAAAGAGCGACTAAAATATTAATAAGAAGGAAAAAAATGGATTACATGAGAAAATTGGCTAGAATTATAAAGACAGATAGTAAGAGTTTCTGTAGATATTTAAAAAAGAAAAACAACGTGAGTGTTGGTCCTGTAGACAGTGAGTCTGGGGAATGCATGATGGAAAATAAGGAGATGGCAGATGAATTAAATAGGTGTTTTGCATCAGTTTTTACTGCAGAGATTACAAGTAACATCAGGCAGAGTCAACATGGTTCTGTGAGTGGGAAATCCTGTTTAGCTAACTTGAATTGGTTGAATAAGTAACATTTACTGTGGATCAAGTGAAACCGGTAAATGTACAGTACTTCAATTCCGAGGAGCATTTGGTAAGTGTCCACATAAAGGTTATTGCAGAAACTAAAAAGTGCATGGTGTACCAGGCAACATACTGCCATTTTCTGTTTGGCAAGGTGTAACAAATGGTGTGCCACAGGGACCTGTGCTGGGACCTCAGCTTGTTACAATGTGTATAAATGACTTTGTGGAAGGGCAGCACAGTGGCGCAGTGGGTTAGCACTGCTGCCTCACGGCGCCGAGGTCCCAGGTTCGATCCCGGCTCTGGGTCAGTGTCCGTGTGGAGTTTGCACATTCTCCCCGTGTTTGCGTGGGCTTTGGCCCCACAACCCAAAGATGTGCAGAGTAGGTGGATTGGCCATGCTAAATTGCCCCTTAATTGGAAAAAATGAATTGGGTACTCAAAATTTTTTTTTTTTTTAAATGACTTGGTGGAAAGGAGCAAAGGTATGGTTACAAAATTTGCTGACAACATAAAGTAGGAAAGTAAGTTGTGAAGAGGACATAAGAAGGCACCAAAGTGATACTGTAGTTTTTATAAAAGATAAGCTTGCAGAGCATGAAGATACAAACAAACAAGGGACGCGATTCTCTGGCCTGGTTTCGCTCGAGCAAGAGCGTTATGAGGCTGGTGAATAGTGGGAGAAGTCAGTGGGAAGGATGGGTAAATGTGTATGGCAATAAAAAATCACGTTTGACAAATCCTCCGAGTGGGGCCCGGTGGATCCTCATCACTGCAGCGTGTGTCGACCCCTGTGTTGGTTACTGCTCTGTCTTTGGCCACCCCTGTAACCTCCGGGGCCCATTCCTCAAAGGTCGGGAGGACTCTTATCTCCTCCACTAGTCTGGGCCCTCTCCCGACGGTTGTGGGACAACTACTTCTGTGGAGACAGAGAGGGCATCATTAGCCGCATGTGCAATCCACATTGGTGGGGGGGGGGGGGGGGGGGGCAGGGATGGAGGAAGGTTTCAGGGGAGGTGTAAAGGGATGGGGATGAAGGGAGGGTTGGGGTGAAGGGAGGGCTGGAGTGAAGGGAGGGTTGGGGTGAAGGCTGCGTTGCGTAAAGGGAGGGGTGCGAAGGATGGAGGGGGAAGTTTGGGTTCGGGGCAAATGGAGGGTTGGAGGTGCTGGTCCTGTGGGGGTGGAAAGGTTGTGGGGGGGGGGGGCGTCAACTCACTCGTGCAGCCCGGTGTAGGTTGTTGACCCTCTTGCGGCACTGGGTGCCGGTCCTCCTGGTCACGCTGCCCAAGCTGACGGCCGCTGCCACCTCATCCCAGGCAGCACTGGCTGCCCAAGCTGACGGCCGCTGCCACCTCATCCCAGGCAGCACTGGCTGCCCAAGTTGACGGCCGCTGCCACCTCATCCCAGGCAGCACTGGCTGCTCTGTGGCTCACCCTCCAGGACCCTCGCGGGAACAGTACATCTCTCCTGTCCCCCACCGCATCTAGGCTCCTCCCCAGGTCAGCGTCTCCAAACCTTGGGGCCGGTCATCTCAGCGCCATGGCTGCGAGCTGAGTGGGGCTGGCTGTGCAAGTGTTGTTTAAGTGCTGCTCGACCTTGTTAGCGGGGGGCTGGAGGGCGTAATCCCAGCAAATCTGCTGGCGAGTCTTCATTTGCGGCGTGAAGCAGGTGGGGCCTCATTAAGTGGACCAATTAATGTTGTAGTACATTGCCAGCCTCACCAAGCCGAGCGCCAGGAAATTCACGCCAGTTCCCACTCGCTACCACATTTGGAAATCTTTCCGGAGAATCGGGCCCAAGAGCTTTATTAGAAAGGTGTTTACTCAACAGGCTGTGAGACTAGGCTGATTGTGAACCCGCCCAAACTGCCAATGAGATCATCAGTACAGCACCCGTTCCAACTGGGAACAAACATGAATACTCAACACTTTCCTCCTCATTTACATCAGCGGTTCCAGCAATTAATAATCAAAATTTACATTATGAGCAATTAACAAACACAACGGCACCATGCGCGGTAGGGGGGTCTCTTCCACCTCCGCCATGGAGGAGGCCGTGGTGGCGGCGGAAGAAAAAGAGTGCCCCCACGGCACTGGCCCGCCCGCCGATCGGTGGGCCCCGGTCGCGGGCCAGGCCACCGTGGGGGTACCCCCCGGGGTCCGATTGCCCTGCGCCCCCCCAGGATCTCGGGGGCCCGCTCGCGCCGTCAATCCTGCCGCCACCAGAGATGGTTGAAACCACATCGGCGGGATTGGCCTGTCAGCGGCGGGACTTCGGCCCTTCGGCCCAACTCCTCCATTGTTGGCCTAAGAGAGGACACTGATGTCACCTATCCTGATATTGAATTTGCAGGGTTTTGCAGAGGCAGCGCTGGTGATGTGCAGGTCAGGTGGATTGGCCATGATAAATTGCCCTTAGTGTCCAAAATGGTTAGGTGGGGTTACTGGGTTACGGGGATACGGTGGAGAAATGGGCTTAAATAGGGTGCTCTTTCCAAGGGCCTGTGCAGACTCGATAGGCCAAATGGCCTCCTTCTGCACTGTAAATTCTATGATTCTATGATATTTTTCCAGGGATTCAAGGTGTCTACTGTATGTTGTCCATGGACACGATTCTCCCAAAAGATTTCAAAGTTAATTTGTTGCGGGTTTTTCAGGGAGTTTCTGCCGGCGGGTTCCCACCGCTCTTCAATGACACTTGGTAGTTTTTGTCGGCCCTGGGGAGTTTCTCACCAGTTTAGACCACACTTAGAATTTTTTTTAGCACTGAGGAGCTGAACTCAGAGATCAGGCTGCCATTTTGAATGGGTGCCCCAATCTCTAAGTGAGCTTGTAGGTCCCCCACACCCCCCACCCATTGGCAATATCACCCCCACACACATGGACACTACCCCACACCCTCCAAGTGAGGACACACTGCTATGGGGTCCTGGGAGTCCCTGGTCTTCAGAGCCCAAAGCACCTTTACAGCACCCTCTCCCTTCAAGGACCCCGACCCATCACCCCCCCAACCTCCTGGAGGCCCCTACCTACCTGCCCTGCCCGACCCCACCCTTCAAACCCCACCTCCACCCTCATATTATGGGCATGGCTTTCCTCAGCCCCTGACCCTTGGAAGTGCCACCCTGGCACTTGGGTACCCTTGAACTGCCACCGTGGCAGTTGAGCAGTGCTCCTGCCAACTTGGCAATGTCATCTGGGCACCTTGTCAGTGCCAGGGTGGCAGTGCCAAAGTGCCAGCATTCCAAGGGGAGATGCAAGGAGTCACCCTGCACTTACCCTGACCACCCAGGAGTCTCCGATGGCCCGTGAGACCCCTCCTCAGGTGCCGTTCCGCCTCGTCTAGGTTTGTGTGGACCTTCACTCATCGACGCTGGCTGTATCCTCCCTGGGAAGGCTGGAGAATCAAGGGAGGCTAGTGGATCCTGGGCAGGTAGGTCGTAAATAGGTTTACGACCCACTTCCGCGCGCGTCATTCGGTCCCGCCCATTTCGGACTCCGACGTCTCGCGGGACTTTGGCGAATGTCGTGAGGCACGGAGCCTGTCTGGAGGTCTGCTGGAGGCCTCTCCCAGAATTTTACGGCCGCGTGTGCTCTCGCTTGAGTGCAACATGGCACGTGAATCGCGCCCTATGTCTCTAATGCAGACAAGAGGGCAGGTAGCACTGCAGCACTGTGGACCATGAGCTTGGTGCCAGGTTTGAGGATTTTGTCATCGAAACCTGACCTATGCTACCAGTCAGTAATATAAATCTCCTTCAAAGACACGCAACCACCTCTCTAATGCACAAAATGTTGGTGAGAGTTTAGTAGGATTCGGTTGCAATAACCCTCATGCGATGACTCAATTGATCTCCCCTGTCGGGCTCATGGAACACAATCTCCCGCACTGAGGGGCGGAGGCTTTGCTGCCGGGGCTCGTGAATCTTGTACTTAAAAGCCAGCCCAGTTGCTAAAGTTTTGGAGTATTTCAAGTCTATTTGAATAATCATTGCTCACGGTAAAAGGCAGCAAGCAAAGTTAAATGGGAACCCATGCACACTCCAAAGTCTGTTGAGATGAATTGTGGCAAATATGAGCCATTGATGGACAGATTAACACCTCCCAGCTGTTATCAAGGGATTCATGCACAACTCAAGAGCGAAACATTGCAACAGGAAGCCCATAGGGTTTTTACAGATCACCAAATACCCCATTCCCAGCACAGACCAGTAAAGAACTGCAGGTAACAGGAAATAATAATTCTTTCCAATAAATCAAGCAAAATACACAGTGTGCAAAGGAACTTCTTCATCAACTGTATACAGTTACTGCAGAGAGATAAAACTATGAATATTATATCGACTAATGCCTCCTTAAAGCGGGACACAGACAATTGTCAAATGAACCCACAAAACATTCATCTGATAATATTGCTGACATCAATATCTAGCCTAGTGATAGAGAACAATCATTAAAAGCAGACAACAGAAATCCTGGGCTGGATTCTCCATCCCGCCGCGCCACATTTCTGCCCCGACCCGCTGGCGGGATTCCCTGTTATGCCAGCTGGCCAATGGGATTTCCAATTGTAGGGCAGCCCCACACGTCGGGAAACCCACAGGCGCCGGCAAAACAGAGAATCCCGCCGGCAGAGAATCCAGCTCCTTGTCCCTTTTGACTCTCAGGATAATATATTTCATTTATTCTTTCATGGGATGAGAGCGTCACTGGCAAAGCCAGCATTTGTTTCACGTCCCTGATTACCTAATTAAAGCACAGTAAGAAGTCTTACAACACCAGGTTAAAGTCCAACAGGTTTGTTTCAAACACGAGCTTTCGGAGCACGGCTCCTTCTTCAGGTGAAGGAGCCGTGCTCCGAAAGCTCGTGTTTGAAACAAACCTGTTGGACTTTAACCTGGTGTTGTAAGACTTCTTACTGTGCTCACCCCAGTCCAACGCCGGCATCTCCACATCATACCTAATTAAAGGGCAGGGAAGGCAGTGGCATAGTGGTAGTAATCCAGGAACCCATAGCACGGGCTGGGGACCCATGTTCAAATCCGACTATGGCAGATGGTGGAATTTAAAAGGTCTAACGATAACCATGAAACCATTGTCGTAAAAACCCATTTCTTTCACTAATTTCCTTAGGGAAGGAAATCTGCCATCCTTACCTGGTCTGGCCTACGTGTGACTCCAGACCCACAGCCAATTGATTGACTCTCATAAGTACTCTTAAATGGAGGACAGTTAGGGAAGGGCAACAAATACTGGCCCAGCCAGCAACGTGCACATCCTGTAAACAAATTTTCAAAAATTAATGAACCAGATGGGTTTTCACAACAACTGATAGTTTCATGATCACCATCACTGAGGCCATCTTTCAATTCCTAATTTGAATTTAAATTCCACCAGCTGCCATGCTAGGATTTGAACCCATGGCCGGAGGCTTCTGGCAAGTCGCACTAGCGGGGTCTTCTGGTAGCGTCGACGGCACACTCCGCAGGATTCACGGTGGCAAGGGTGCATTCGATGGGAAACTCCATTGACAATGGCAGGACCAGAAGAACCCATCACCGGCCAATTGCAGGCTGTCTCTCCCGCAGCAAAACACAGGTTGGAAGGCAAAGCCCGCCCCATGTCCCCAGAGAGTGTTTCTAGGTCACCGCGTTATTCGGCCAGTCCAGATTCCTAAACCTGGGAAGTTACTCCTGGTTTTAGAACACGTGAACATTTTATTGCTGTGTCTATTGCTAATTCAGTCAAATCTGAAATAAACACACCTATATAGACAGATGTGAATTTTAAAAACTTTGAACTTCTTTGCCGGCCAGCAGATCTGAGATATCGGCCTAACCAGCTATTAAGAATTGGGGCTGGATTCTCCGTTGCCTGCTACCGGTAACAGAGTTCCCGATGCGGTGGAGAATCCATAAAAAAAATGGTATAGGCACCATTTTGATGCTCCAGTTGCCCGCTGGTGGTGGTATACAGGTTCCCCACGTCAGTGGGAGGATGCAAATAGGACAAATTGATGGGACTAAGTAGCTTGCTCTTGCCGAGAGCCAGATTGGACATGATGGGCCAAATGGATTCCTTCTGTGCTGTAACCATTCTATGATTTCATGATTCAAAGAGCCACAAACCCTTGGAGTTGACTTTGGGCAGAGTGGTGACAATCCTGGATGCATTAAAGAAACAACTAAATACTGAAATCAGTGACGCGATCGAATGGTCACGCTTCATCCGAAAAACAGCGCACCGCGGCGCAATGTGGCTGATAGAAGCCAGGAGGCTCCACTCCTGGTATCTACCCAGCTCCCAATGCCTTGTGAGAGCACGTTAAACGTTGAGATGTAAATCCATTGCGGGCGGGATTTTAGCAAATCTACATATTAGAGCGAGACGGCTAGTCTCACTTTAATATGCAGTTCCCCAGACACCCGAGGCATTGGAATCTATCTCCTTAATGATGGAGATCTTGGGCAAGCACGCTCAGTACTAGTCCCCACAAATGAGGACCAATGGAACAGCACTTGTGGGGGTCTCCCAGGGAATCGGAGACCCCCAGGTGAATGCCCTTTAGGAAGGATGGTACCCTGGCACTGGTGGTGCTACATGGATGCCTTGACAGTGCCAGCCTGGCACCCTGCTAGTGCCACCTGGGTGCCAGCCTGGCGTTGCCAAGGTGCCCAGATGGCAGTGGGAGCTGGTAGGGGCACTGCCAGGGTACCAGGTTGGCACTGCCAAGGCGTCAAGCTAGCATTGTTTTGCAAGGTGGCGATTGGACCGGGGTGCCCTGCATGAGTGTTGGGAGAGATGTAGGGGTCCCCAAGACCCCCTCATAGTGAGTTGGGGCTTGGGAGAGGTCAGGGGCAGCCTCGGGGCTCCAGAGATCGGATCTCTCGCTACATTGAGGAATTCCGGTTTGCAGAGCTCCTCAATGCCGAAAATGGGGCCATGTGCGGTCTTGGCCGCTTGTTCCCGCAAGAGTGGCTCGGTAGTACCACCACAGATAGAGCTGGCCGGGTCCTAAAGCACATAGCTGCTATACTGGGACTGCAGCAGGTGGTGAGGGAACCAATAAGAGGGGAAAACATACTTTACCTCATCTTCACCAATTTGCCTGCTGCAGATGCATCTGTCCATGACAGTATCGGTGGAAGTGACCACCGCAAAGTCCTTGTGGAGACAAAGTCCTGTCTTCACATTGAGGATACCCTCCATCATGCTGTGTGGCACTACCACCATCCTAAATGGGATAGACTTTGAACAGATCCAGCAAGTCAAGACTGGGCATCCACGACGACCACTTGCACAGCCTCCTCTCTTCTTTGTCGATCACTCACTAACGAGTACGATTCTCCACCTCAGAAATTCCGTGTTACTCGTCATGGGTTCTGTGGGTCCTTGTGTGGCTAATGAACCCGATCCTAGAGCCGCATCTCCAACCTTGGCAGCTGCTTCCAGGAGGTGGGATCAGTCCTTGGACTCTAGGGGCGTGATTCAGCGGACTTGCGTTAAAACCCGCTGAATGGCGTGTTTAGCAGCATCCCGCTGTTCAAAGGCACTTTGCAGTTTTTTGGCCTCAGGGCGATTCTCTCCACCGAGTCCATACTTAGTGTGATTTCATGCTGGTGAGCTGAAGCAGGTTGAGATGCCATTTTGGAAGGCTGCTCCAATCCTATGTAAATTCTATGATTCAATCTCCCCCCCTTCATTTAAATATGCTGCTCTGGTTGATTCCCAGTGAGGGCGAGATCCAGATCACGATGTCTTGTGAGATTATATTGAATCTTGCGAGCCATTTCGAGTGTCATGAATCTCACAAGATGCCTCTCGCGAGATTCAACGGCTTCATCCCGACACCAATCCGGTTGCAATGAGGCTGCTGAAACACGCCCTAGAACGCTGGTATTCCTTTCTCAGGCTCCTTTTCCAGGCCTCCTCTTGCCTTCAGGTGTCCTCGAAGAATTGTGTCCCTTCAATCACAAGGTTCCGCCAAATAGCTCTCTTCTGAGCAAGGTTCTTCCAGGCATTGGCATCTATGTTGCATTTCTTGAGATAACCTTCAGGGTGTCTTTGAAGTGCTTCCATTGTTCTCATCTTGTTCAGAAGCCTTCCTTGAGCTGGGCGAAGAAGCTGGTACTCTGACATCTTAAGCGCATGGCCGGCCCAACAGAGTTGGTTTTGGATGATCATGGTCTCAATGCTGGTGCTCTTGGCTCCTTCATGGACACTGATATTAATACGCCTGTCCTCCCAGCTGATGCGGAGCATCCGTCTCAGACAGCGTTAATCTTCAGGACCTTGAGGTGGCTTCTGTTCGTAGGCCAGATTTCTGAGCCATATCGAAGGATTGTGAGGACACGAGGATCATGGTGTCAGTGCAAATGTTGCAGTCATGAAAGGTTCTCGGTTTTTTTTAAGAGTACCCAATTATTTTTTCTCCAATTAAGGGGCAATTTAGTGTGGCCAAGCCACTTAACCTGCACATCTTTTGGGTTGTGGGGGTGAAACCCACGCAGACATGGGGAGAATGTGCAAAATCCACACGGACAGTGACCCAGGGCTGGGATTTGACCCTGGGTCCTCAGCCCCAGTGCTAACCACTGCGCCACATGCTGTCCTTAAAGATTCTCATTCTTAAGCATCCGGTGGCGGCCACGCGGATTGGATACGATGTTGGATTTCTGCATCAATGTCAGCCTTAGAGGAGAGGTGGCTTCCCAGGTATGGGAAATGTTCCACATTTGGTAGGGTTCTCCATTGATCTTGACGGAGGGAGAGAGAGGATCTTTCCTTGGGGGGTTGGTAAAGGACTTGGATCTTCTTGACATTGAGGCTGAGACTGATTCTTTGGTATGCTTCCGCGAAGGTGTCAAACATGGCTTGGAGATTCTCTTCTGAGAGCGTGGAGATGGCGATGTGATCCGCATACTGAAGTTCCATGAGCGAAGTCACCACTGTTTTCTTCTTGGATTTCAGCTGGTTGAGGTTGAAAGGTTTTCTGTCCATCCTGTAGATTGATTTGCATAGTATCTTGGATCATACCGCCATTTGGCCCATCACGCCTGTTCTGCACTTTGAAAGAGCAATCCAATTAGTCCCGCTCTCCCACTCTTTCAAAGCCTTGCAATATTTTCCTTTTCATATGATCTAATTTTGGAAGTCATTATTGAATCTGCTTCCACCAACCTTTCAGGCAATGCATTTTGAACATGCAAACATATGAAATAGGAGCAGAAGTCGGCCGTTTGGCCTTCATGCCTGCTCCGCCTCAGATTGTAACCAACATGTCACAGGTTCCTTACCAATTATCTGAAATCTGTGCCCTCTGGGTATCGATCTTTCTGGCAGTGGAAACACCCTCTTCTCATTTATGCAAACAAACCTCCTCAAACTTTGTTAATTTTATTCATTTTTAAAAATAAATTTAGAGTACCCAATTCATTTGTTCCAATTAAGGGGCAATTTAACGCGGCCAATTCACCTAGCCTGCACATCTTTGGGTTGTGGGGGCGAAACCCACGCAAACAAGGGGAGAATGTGCAAACTCCACATGGACAGTGACCCAGAGCCGGGATCGAACCTGGGACCTCGGCACCGTGAGTCAGCAGGGCTAACCCACTGCGCCACCATGCTGCCCCATTTTATTCATTTTTTGGCTTCCACATAAACTCCACTGACTCGAGGAGAACTGTCATAGAGTTTCTATCTGCACAGAACTGAAATCCCACATTCTGCAACACCTTTTAATTCTCTATCCAGAGTGATAAAAATCCTCTTACAGGCAATTAACTGTTTCATTGTCAAAGCAGCGAAATAACCTGACCCCTGATCCCACTTCCCCTCTTTAGTTTTGCTCGGTTCTCTAAAGACAACTTCTTCATTTCAGTCATGGTAGTTTAGATTGAAGGGTTTCTAGCTAAACTAGTTTGCTTATCTTTCAGATAACAGTTTTAATTTTTTCCCTCCCCCTCCGCTCATGACCCCCGTTGTGATGGGAATTCGGAACCTGGAGCCCAAAGGGTTCAACTGAATATAGATTGATTACTTTTATAATGAAGGTCAAGATGGCGAAGAAGTGCGTTGCCTCTTTTTTTTTTCTGAGTATATTCGTAAGTCAAATTTAGAAAGGCAACTGTTTTTAAAAATGGCATTTGCTGACCTTGCAGAGCCTGAATGTGGCTCACTTTGACCTTATCCACACTTACACAACAGTACAGTATTGGTTTTCAAATGTCAATGAAAAATTAATATGCTAATTTACTTACACAGCTGTTATAACATCCTTGCAGAAATGACTGCTCCATTTATTAGGTTGCTCGGATAAAAGAAGAAGGGGCCATTTTAAAAACAATGGTGCCGACACTACTGCTCAACCGGCATTTACTTTACTTTGAGCAGCTGACTGGATGCTGGGCTGGGGTTCCAGGGCACTGGTTAATTTCCAGCACCTTGCACTTTGACCATTCCGCTTTACGGCTGATGCACTATCAATTACCACAAAGACAAGAGTAGTGGAATAATCGAGGCTTTATTGAGCAAAGATGTTGTGCCTCCTGTAGCTGGAACCAGAATGGCTGCAGCACCGGCGAGCACACACATTTATACGCCGCCTACTGGGCGGAGCCAGCAGGCATGGATTTAGCCATGTGCTTCTATTATACGTGTCTTACCATAATACATATAATACTGCTAGTGGTGACTACCACATCCACCCCCTGTTAAAAAAAGAGTCCAGCAGGGGTGGTGGAAAAAGAATTACAAGTTCAGTCTGCGATCGCCTCAGTCCTGGTGGTGATGTGGTCGCCAACTTGGTCACCAGTAACTCCGGGAGCGTGTTGTCCTCTTCTACGTCACCCCTGAGTGGAACCAATGGGAGGACGGATCCTCCTGGGGCAGGGGCTGCGGTGAGGTTCGCTGGGGGGAGGGGGAGTGGCGCAGGGGTGAATGAGGCAACCGGGGGGAGGGGGGGTCAGTTCGGGGGCCGTGGGTGGGGATCCAGCGGGTGCCAGATTCCGGAGGGAGACTGTGTACTGGCGCCCATTAGTCGGACGACCAAAGGGTCCGACTTATGGGTCCGCACATGCTTGCGAAGGAGGATGGGTCAAAGAACTGTCAGCCATGTTGTGAGCGAGACCCCGGAGGTGGATTTCCTGGGGAAGGCAAAGAGACGTTCATGAGGGGTCTCATTAGTGGCGATGCAGAGGAGCAACCGGATGGAGTGCGTCGGGGAGGACCTCCTGCCAGCGGGAGACCGGGAGATTTTTAGACTACAGGGCCAGCAGGACGACCTTCCAGACCGTACCGTTCTCTCTCTCCACCTGTCCGTTTCCCAGGGGGCTGTAGCTGGTCGTCCTGCTCGAGACGATGCCCTTGCTGAGCAGGAACTGACGCAGCTCATCGCTCATAAAAGAGGATCCCCGATCGCTGTGGACGTAGGTGGGGAAACCGAACAGTGTGAAGATGCTGTGGAATGCTTTAATGACCGTGGCAGAAGTCATATCGGGGCATGAGATGGCGAAAGGGAACCGGGATTACTCATCGACCACGTTCAGAAAGTACGTGCTGCGGTATGTGGAGGGGAGGGGCCCTTTGAAGTCCATGCTGAGACGCTCAAAGGGGCGGGAGGCCTTCAGCAGGTGTGCTCGATCTGGCCGGTAGAAGCGCGGCTTGTACTCCGCGCAGACCTGGCAGACTCTGGTGACAGTCCTGACCACCTCATTGGAGTTGGGCAGGTTGCGGGCCTTGATGAAATGGAAGAACCGGGTGACCCACGGGTGGCAGAGGTCATAGTGGAGAGCCCGGAGTTGGTCCACTTGTGCGCTGGCACATGTACCGTGGGATAGGGCATCAGGGGGCTCGTTGAGCTTCCCCGGGTGATACAAATCTCGTAATTATAGGTGGAGAGCTTGATCCTCCACCTCAAGATCTTATCGTTTTTGATCTTGCCCCGCTGTGTGTTATTGAACATGAAGTTGGTCAGTGAGGAGAGTGAATCTCCTGCCGGCCAGGTAATGCCTCCAATGTCGCACAGCTTCCACAATGGCTTAGGCCTCCTTTTTGACTGAGGAGTGCTGAATTTTGGAGGCATGGAGAGTGCGGGAAAAGAAGGCCACAGACCTGCCCGCCTGGTTGAGGGTGGCAGCCAGAGCTACGTCTGATGCATCGCTCTCGACCTGAAAGGGGAGGGGCTTGTTGACCGCATGTATCGTGGCCTTGGCGATGTCTGCCTTGATGCGGTTGAAGGCCTGGCGGGCCTCAGCCATCAGGGGAAATCTGTGGACTGAATAAGTTGGCGGGCTTTGTCCGCATAATTAGGGACCCACTGGGCATTGTAGGAGAAGAACCCACCGGGGAGTTGCTGACTCGTGGACAGGAGGTGCCTAGCGTATAGTTGGTTGACTGGCCGAACGTAATGTCCCTTCAGGAGCTCCATCGCTTCGGAGTAAGTGGGCGCATCAAGGATGAGAGGAAAAATGTCAGGGCTCACCCGTGACTTGGAGCTTCTGCGCGTGCGAGGGTTCCGTGCAGGAAAATATAATGCAAGGGATCGCTGTGAAACCTTGAGGAATGGCACTGTGCGGGGACCAAGGCTAACATTTTTGTGTGATAGAAACTTTACGAGCCCACAGGAGAAAGCACGACCTAGAAATTGGATCCCGCTGTGCCCATTTTCTGGATGAAGAATCAGGGACAAAGTTTCGAACGCGGAGTGTATTGTGCTCGTGCTTCATCGCATTGAGAGAACATGACATGCCAAATTGGTTGAGTCACCTCAGAGTCACACAAGACTGAAACTAATACTAGACTCCATTGCCAATGCACACTGAAATAGAAAATAGAAAATCGCTTATTATCACGAGTAGGCTTCAATAAAGTTACTGTGAAATATCCCTAGTCGCCACATTCCGGCGCGTGTCCAGGGATCGAACCGTGCTGCTGGCCTGCTTGGTCTGCTTTAAAAGCCAGCGATTTAGCCCAGTGAGCTAAACCAGCGAATATGGAACAGGACTGACTGCATCATGCATGCACCCTAAGTGCTGCGCTACACTCCCGGGCTTCAAGCAGCCAAACCATTGAGAGTCTGTCACAAAAGAAAATAAAAGAATAAGTCCTTATCTAAATGGCAGATCAACTCTTGGCTCCAGGTTGGAACGACAGGAACACCTAAACACCACTCACTCTCTCCTGATCTCCTCCCTTGCCTCTCCCAGACATATCATTGGCCCAGTGCCAGTGTCCTTGTGGCTGCAATTAGTCCTCATTGAGATTTGCGCATTGTTTACCAACCCTGCAGGGTTACCTGGAGTTATAGATAAAAATGAAAAAAAAAAAGAAAATCGCTTATTGTCACGAGTAGGCTTCAATGAAGTTACTGTGAAAAGCCCCTAGTCGCCATATTCCGGCGCCTGTCCGGGGAGGCTGGTACGGGAATCAAACCGTGCTGCTGGCCTGCTTGGTCTGCTTTAAAAGCCAGCGATTTAGCCCAGTGAGCTAAACTAGCCAGAGCTAAACAATCTCATTGCTTTGAGCAGCCTGGGAGAGAAACCACTGAGGTATTAAAAACAACTTTTGTTAACATTTTCTTTGAACCCGATTGATTATTAAACCTAAAAATATTGGAGATTGAGAGAAGAAAGATTTTTTATTGGGTGAGACTGTTGAAGATGGGAGGTCACATCACCAAAGTATCAGGACTTCATACAACCAAGGTTGGCAACGCTAACTGCCTCTTGAGTAACACCAGAACGCTGGTTACATTCCGATGATGCAGGGAGACCGGGTTTTGCCTGAATTAGGGTGAGCATGGATTTCTATGTCCATGCTTTTAAAACATCTTGAGACAGGCAGTCTGCCCCTCTCCACTTCTTGCCCCTTTATACTGTTACCTTCACCACTCTTGTTATTCCCCCTTTCACACAATTCTAATGCTCTGGCGCAGTCATGTACAATCTCCTACAGGGTGTGCCCAACAGGCAAGGTAAATTCGCCATAGTCCAAGATGACAATAGTAAGAAGTCTTACAACACCAGGTTAAAGTCAAAGAGATTTGTTTGGAGTCACTAGCTTTTGGAGCACTGCTCCTTCATGACATGAGTGAACAGGTGGGTCCCACAAGCACATATATAGACAAAGTCAATGATGCAAGATAATACTTTGAATTCAAGTCTTTTCAGGTAATAAAGTCTTCACAGGTCCAGACGGTGCGACGAGAGAGAGGGATAATCACAGGCTAAAGAGGTGTGAATTGTCTCAAGCCACGACAGTTGGTAGGATTTCGCAAGCCCAGGCCAGATGGTTTGGGGGGGGGGGGGGGGGGGGGGTGAATGTAGTGCTACGTGAATCCAAGGTCTCGGCTGAAGCCTCACTTATTGTG
This sequence comes from Scyliorhinus canicula, assembly GCF_902713615.1. Classification (NCBI taxonomy): domain Eukaryota; kingdom Metazoa; phylum Chordata; class Chondrichthyes; order Carcharhiniformes; family Scyliorhinidae; genus Scyliorhinus; species Scyliorhinus canicula. Next base: position 204,053,311 of record NC_052150.1, read on the forward strand.
CCCACCCCAGTCCAACGCCGGCATCTCCACATCATATAAGACAATAGGCTGGTTTCCCCTTTGAAGGGGAGACCTGAGGATTATCACACCTCAGGCGAGGGGCAAAGTTGAGAAGAGCTTCATGAATAATCTCAGCTGGTATGGGAATTGAACCCGGGCAGCTGGCCTAATTCTGCATCACAAGCCCACTGAGCTAAACCGGCCTCAAGCTGTGCCAATAGATGTTGGCTCGCAGAGATATACTAACTAGGGTCCACCAATGGAGCATGTGAGTAACCATCACTAGAGTACAGATCGGACATGGCTGATGTGGTCACCTGATGTACAAGTGACAAACCAAAACTGCACCTGCCTGCGAGTACAGGAAACCTGACCAAACTACAAAGCACAAAGCCACAACATGCACCAGACTCAAGTTTGAGGGTGACGTCCTGCGGTTACATTTGCTCTTCAGCCGGACATTTGATTGATTAGGGAATTTGACTTTAAAACTATGACAACAATTTCTGCTCCTAAAGCTATAGCAAGAAGTATTACAACACCAGGCTAAAGTCCAACAGGTCTGCCTCAAATCACCAGCCCACGGAGCACTGCTCCTTCCTCAGTTGAAGCACTGCTCCACTTATCACTTATCTACCTAGTTTGTTCAATTTTTTACAACTGTACAGAAAATATGTAACACGAATAAAAGGGGGATGTGGTGATATGCATCACTGTAAATACACAATGGGTTAATGTAAATACACGTAGACTAGATGGATGCTAGAGGGAGCACCAGAGACATGACACACAGACATTCATCCAATAGGTCAGTAAGATAGGACACGACCAAGGGGCATTCACGATACACACAGAGGTGACACCACCACAGGAGGGCATTATACCAACCCATATAAAAGGACACAGCACAGATTATTTTCCTCTTTCCAGTGGAGACTCTCAGTGAGTACACAGGGTTGATTAAACACATCACACCCACCACCTGGATTGTAGCAGACTGGCTCGTCAGTCTGAGTAGCTATAGCAGGATTAACAGGAGAGTCAAATCCACGTAGGAGAATTGTTAACAGTTTAAATAAATGTGTTAAAGCTATCTCCAAGTCTGAACCTTCCTTTGTCAGAGTGCACATCAAGGAAGCAGCTTATGCCACGTCAAGAGCAAAACAAAACAAATGCCTCAACCGCCCTGCGATGAGCAGCTCCTCAAATACAGCCACAAACACCCACCACCTTTTCTCAAGCCCCTCTGCAGAGCCCCTTAACTCATACTTTACCTTCTCCAACCGCAGGAAGGCGTACAGATCATCCAACCACCCCTGGTGATGATGCCAACCACCACTCCAGTAAAATTTGGCGCCGAGCAATCAGAGAGGTGAAGGCCATGAAATCGGCCTTCCTCCTCTCCACGAGCTCCGGCTTCTCTGAAACCCCAAATATTGCCACCAAAGAGTCTGTGTCAACCTCCTCCTCCACTATCCAGGCTAAGATACGAACACGCGCAGAATTTTCCCAATTTTTCGCAACGCCAAAACATGTGCGTGTGATTCGCTGGCCCCCGCCCACACCGCTCATTAAGCCCTGGAAGAACCCACTCATGCTCGCCCGAATCATATGCACCCTGTGCACCACCTTAAACTGTATCAAGCTCATCCTTGCACAGGAGGAGGTCCCGTTTACCCGACTGGTTCTACAATTCATGGACATTGTTGACCCTGCACTTTCAAAAGTTGATTGCCATCGAACATTGGGGTGGGCAGGGGGAGAGAGGGCTGGGGAGGGGTGGAGGGTTAAGTGTATTGTTTATTGTTTAACATGTATGGGATGAACGTGGATTCTCGTTTGGCCTTTCTTGTTTTATATTTGGGATGTAGGGGGAGGTATGGGGTTTGTATGTGGAAGGGGATGCTGGTTGGGGGATTGTATTTGTTATTGTTGGTTATCTTTTGTTGGTTGTATATTTGATGAAAAAGTGGAAAATGAGGAGAATAAAAATATTTTAAAAAACATCTCCCTAGAATTCACTACTTCCAAGAATTGTGGACTTCAGGAGTGGGATTGCCTGATCCTGAGGCTGACTGTTGACGCCGCCAAAAACGTTGTTGTGTTTCACGACGGCGTCAACATGCCCTCAGGAGCAGTGATTCTGACCCCTACAGACAGCCAGCACGGCACTGGAACGTCAAATGGGCGCCGCGGGTCTGTGCATGCGCAGTGGGACCGGCGCAATAGTGCACATGCGCGGTGGCTCCCTTCTCCGCGCTGGCCCTGACGCAACATGCCGTAGGGCTACTGGGGCCGGAGGAAAAGAGGCCCCAGCCCGAGAGGCCAACCCGCCGATGGGTAGGCCCCGATCGCAGGCCAGGCCACAGCGGAGGCCCCCCCCCCAGGGGTTGGATCCCCGCTCCCCCCCCACCAGGCCGCCCCTGGATGGATGCACGCCGAGGTCCCGCCGAATAAGACCACACATGGGCGGCGCCAGCGGTACTCGGATTTTTTTTACGGCCCCTTGACCCATCCCGGGTGGAGAATCGCCGGGGGAGGGGGACCACGTAGAGCGAACCCCGACCGGTGCCGACCTGAGAATTGGCAGACTGGCGTCAGGGCGGAGTCGCGGACTTGCGCCCGGCCTGGCGATTCTCCCGCCCGGTGTGGGCTGAAGAATCCCGCCCCCCATCTCAGTAAACCCACCTGCTGTTGATGAACTTTCTGACTATTAACCTCTGAAGTGTAATAGAAACCAAGATTGCTTTCATTGCATTTATCCCCTTTTCTACTGTTAAACTCCAATTCCCAAAACCAAAAGCTACACGCTGAAACACTTGAACTAGATATTCGTAACTATCTGGATTGCTGAGGTGCCATACCTGGGGAGTGGCAGAGGTTCCAAGGTGCATGAACCGGCGTTCATTTCTTAGGATGAAATTCGAAGAGATATAGATTTATTGGGCTTTCCCAGCCGCGTGTTTCTCGGTGGCCGCAGTTCATTGGTGGCGGGGTTCTACCTTCCCGCTGCTTGCCATTGGAATCACCCTAAGCTGCCGGGAAATACTACGGGCGGCGTGCCCTGCCAGTGGGAAAAGTGAATCACAATGGTCAGAGAAATCCAGCTATTATTTCCGTTGAGTTTATTTAGCTACAGAATGTGAAGTTTATTGTTCATGCTTGGGCGCCCTATAATCTTGGACGCGTTGCACACCATTTCACATTTTGGCCCATAAGGTTTGAGGGCACATGCACTGTGTCCAAAAGAAACTATCGGCTGAGAGTCGTCAAGGTATTCTGCAATTCTGAATAGTAAAGGTGACAAATGGTAGATATTTAACTGAAAGATGAATGCAGATTTACAATATTCACAATCCAAACTTGTCTAGCTTGGCACTGATTCTAAATTTCTCTGTGAGCTATGATTGTAATTGTACCTTAGAATGATCTAGAAGAACAGTCCCATTCAGGTCATGGGGTACACAAACCTCCCACCGAACGTTTCATACTATTTCAAACAATAAATCTACTCAGAATATTCTGAATAATATGGTGTTGTCAGCAGGTTAGAATATTAATTAAAACACATCTATGGCTCAGAAGGCTGTGATCTACTCGCATTTGTAGGATTATATAAACTATGAGACCAAAACTGGAGCCAATTATATTGGCCTTTTAACCGCAAACAATAAAATCCATCCATTCTCTCTCTCTGACATGTGAAGTGCTTCAGAGATGCTAGGCTTGAAAATATTATGCTTTGTGCCCATCTTTTGTGCGTAAGACAGGCATCTCACCAGGAGTACGTGGGTTCAAGGCCCCCTCCACTGATATGAGCAGGTAATCCAGATTGACTGTCCAGTGCAGCACCGGGGGGAGGTGCGACACTGTCGAAGGTGCCATCTAACGAATGAGACGTTCAACTGAGGCCCGGTCTGCCCTCTGACGTGAATACAAAAGATAAAACAACACTGTTTTGTAGATGAAAGGTGGAGTTCTTCCCAGTATCCCAAGCCAGTATTTGTCTCTCAGCCAGCATGACGAAACCAAAACGGATAATCTGGTCATCATCCCATTGTTGTCAGACCTTTTTTTTTTATAAATTTAGATTACCCAATTATTTTTTCCAATTAAGGGGCAATTTAGTGTGGCCAATCCGCCTACTCTGCACATTTTTGGGTTGTGGGGGCGAAACCCACGCAGACACGGGGAGAATATGCAAACTCCACACGGACAGTATTGTTGTCAGACCTTGCTGTGTGCTGCATTTCCAACATTACACCAGTGACTGCACTTCAGAGGTACTTCGTTGACTGTAAAGCACTTTGGGACACCTTGATATGTCAGATAAATTCTAGTCTTTCTTTACACGGAATGCAGACTTGGGTGCGTGTGAGCATGTGTGCACAGTCTGGTGTCTAAGTGTGACAGACTTTGCATATTACTGTATGGAAAATGTTATTGTAATAACCATAGCCAGGGGCATAGTAGCTTACCCATACTTGTATACAAAATCGACCAGTCTATCCGACTGACAAGAGAGAGTACTTGGTGAGGTTCTACTGGTACTCATGTATATCATTGTCTTAAAATAAATGTTGTTTACTTTTGCTCACTTTGAACTTCCCACGCCTTATTGAACTGGCGACGAGAATGGGATACAAACCCACGCATGCAAAGTTGGGTGAGTGACAATGCCTCTGTTTCAGTGTGTGGATGTCTTTGACCCCGGTATGGACACCTGGAATCAGTGCGCAGAGCGAATGCGGTACTTCTTCAGAGCCAATAATATCAGAGGAAAAGAGGGCGGCATGTGGCACAGTGGTTAGCACTGCTGCCTATGGCGCTGAGGACCCGGGTTCGAATCCCGGCCTGAGGTTGCTGTCCGTGTGGAGTTTGCACGTTCTCCCTATGTTTGCGTGGGTTTCACGCCTACAACCCAAAGATGTGCAGGGTAGGTGGATTGGCCATGCTACATTGCTCCTTAATTGGAGAGAAAAATAATTGGGTACTCTAAATTTATTGAACAAAAAATATCACAGGAAACGAGCACCAGACCGTAATATTACTAACGGCCTGTGCAGCGCATACGTTTGGGGTGCTCAGGGCCCTCACTTTTCCAGCAGCATCCGACTCGATGATGTTCAACCAGCTCGTCGTATTGGTAGGACAGTATTTCAACTCAACCTCGTCTGAGCATCGTTCAGCGATACAGGTTCAATACTGCGGCAAGGCCCACCAGGAGGTCCCTTGCAGAATTTACTTTGAGATTTCAGAACCTCCCAAAATACTACGGCCCTGTCTGGTCTGCTGGGTAAACAACAATGAAACACCAGTGAAACTCAGAAGAAACTTCTGGGTGAAAGTTCCCTCCCATTTCAACAAGCGCAACAAAAGTCCCTTTCTCAAGAAAGCACGCTATGGGGTTGTGTATCTCGGGCTACCGGGTTGATCACCATTGTGGGGCAGCAGGGTAGCATGGTGGTTAGCATAAATGCTTCACAGCTCCAGGGTCCCAGGTTCGATTCCCGGCTGGGTCACTGTCTGTGTGGAGTCTGCACGTCCTCCCCCTGTGTGCGTGGGTTTCCTCCGGGTGCTCCGGTTTCCTCCCACAGTCCAAAGATGTGCGGGTTAGGTGGATTGGCCATGCTAAATTGCCCGTAGTGTCCTAATAAAAGTAAGGTTAAGGGGGGGGGGGGTTGTTGGGTTACGGTATAGGGTGAATATGTGGGTTTGAGTAGGGTGATCATGGCTCGGCACAACATTGAGGGCCGAAGAGCCTGTTCTGTGCTGTACTGTTCTATGTTCTATGAAAGTTGTGGTTATGACAGATGTGGAAGGGGGAAGGCGATGGCGTTAGATATGTGGGTTGCCATGTCTCTTTAAGAAGGGAGTCACATGACATGTGTGATGTCATCGGCCCTTAGTCCAGTACCAACCTTTGTACAATGTGATGAGACCATCAATTCACTAGACACGTGCTTTGAGATATGAACAGTGGTTTTAATCTACTTACTACAGAGCCAGCCTGTTACACGTTGAACTCTCGATGAACTGGTTGGCTGGCTCTGGACATCGATATTTATACAGCAATCCAGGGGGAGGAGCCGTGGGCAGAGCCAAGGGTGGAGCCCTGTACAAACTCCTAAGCATTCCCAGAGCTACTCCCCCTAGTGGTCGGGCAACGCAACTGCGCTTACAATCGTACGGTCTCATATATATATCACAGTGTGAATTACAGAGTTACATTCACCACATTCACCCCCTACAAAAAAATCAAGTCCGGCGGGGGTGGTGGTTCATAATTTGAGTCTGTCCGGTGGTCGAGTTGTCCGCTGCGATCTGCGGAGCACCGGGGTTGCAGCCTCTTGCGGTGGCTGGATGGGTGTTGTGGGTTGGGGTACGGTGGCGGACTCCGGGGGTGATTCCGTCCAAGCTCCACACCCGTCTGGTTCGACTGGGGACAGGGGGTGCTGGGGGTTAGCCGGTGCGGGTGCGCGAAACAAATGTAGCGAGCTCGTGGGCTCAGGAGCGCGAGGGGGCGGCTGGGTGGGGTGTAGAGTGAGGGGTACCTCTGCAGTGATAGTGGGGATGCTGGATCCAGTGGGTACTAGGTCCCGGAGGGATACGGTGTCCTGACGGCCGTCAGGGAACTCTACGAAGGCGTACTGGGGGTTTGAGTGGAGCAGGCTCACCTTCTCTACAAGGGGGTTAGTTTTGTGTGTCCTGACGTGCTTCCTGAGGAGTACAGGGGCCAGTGTCCTCAGCCATGCCGGGAGTGAGACCCCTGTGGTAGTGCCCCTGTTAAAAATAAAGAGCCTCTTGGGAGGGGTCTGGTTGGTCACAGTGCATAAGAGTGACCTAATAGCGTGGAGCGCGTCTGGGAGGACATCCTGCCAATGGGAGACTGGGAGATTCCTGGACCGGAGGGTCAGTAGGACAGTCTTCCAGACCGTCGCATTCTATCTCTTCACCTGCCCGTTCCCCCTGGGGTTGTAGCTGGTAGTCCTGCTCGAGGCGATGCCCTTATCGAGCAGGTACTGACGCAGCTCGTCACTCATGAAGGATGAACCCCGGTCACTGTGTACGTAGCTGGGGAAACCAAACAGGGTGAAGATACTATGCAGGGCCTTAATGACTGTGTGGGAAGTCATATCGGGTCAGGGGATAGCAAAGGGGAAGCGGGGGAACTCATCTTTGACGTTTAGGAAGTAAACGTTCCTGTTAGTTGAGGGGAGCGGCCCTTTGAAATCGATCGCGAGGCGATCATAGGGCCTAGAAGCCTTGACCAGGTGGGCCCTGTCTGGTCTATAGAAGTGCGGTTTGCACTCTGCGCAGATCGGGCAGTCTCTGGTGACAGCTTTTACCTCCTCAGTGGAGAAAGGCAGATTTCGGGCTTTGATGTAGTGGGCGAGCCGGGTGACCCCCGGGTGACAGAGGTTGTTGTGGATGACTTTCAGGCGGTCGTTCTGCGCGCTAGCGCACGTCCCGCGGGATAGGGCATCTGGGGGCTCGTTAAGCTTCCCCGGTCGATACTTAATATCGTAGCTATAGGTGGAGAGTTCGATCCTCCACCGCAGAATTTTATCGTTTTTAATTTAGCCCCTTTGCGAGTTGTCAAACATGAAGGCAACCGATCTTTGGTCGGTGATGAAGGTGAACCTCCGACCAGCGAGGCAGTGCCTCCAGTGACGAAAAGCCTCCACAATGGCTTGTGCTTCTTTTTCGACTGAGGAGTGTCGAAGTTCCAAAGCGGAGAGGGTACGGGAGAAGAATGCGACTGGTCTCTCTGCCTGATTTAAAGTGGCTGCAAGAGCTACCTCTGAGGCGTCGTTCTCAACCTGAAAGGGGGTGGATTCATCCACCGCCCGCATGGCCGCTTTGGCGATATCCTCCATGATGCAGTTGAAGGCCTGGCACGCCTCAGCTGACAGGGGAAATCGTGTGGCCTTAAAGAGTTGGCGGGCTTTGCTCGCATATTGAGGGACCCACTGGGCGAATACGAAAAGAATCCCAAGCACCGTTTGAGGGCCTTGGGACAATGAGGGAGAGGGAGTTCTCAGAGGGGGCACATACGGTCCGGGTCTGGGCCCAGGACTCCGTTTTCCACAACATAGCCGAGGATGGCCAGTCTGGTCGTGCGGAAAACGCATTTCTCCTTGTTATAGGTGAGGTTTAGTTTCTGGGCCGTCTGGAGAAAATGGTAGAGGTTGGCGTCGTGGTCCTGCTGGTCATAGCCGCAGATGGTAACATTATCCAAGTACAGGAACGTGGCCCGCAGCCCGTACTGGTCCACTATTCGGTCCATTGCTCGTTGGAACACCGAAACCCCTTTCGTGACGCCGAAGGGAACCCGGAGGAAATGGAAGAGGCGGCCATCGGCCTCGAATGTCGTGTAGTGGCGGTCCTCCGGGCGGATTGGGAGCTGGTGGTATGCAGACTTCAGATCCACCGTGATTCACCATGTCTGCAATCCTGGGGAGGGGGTACGCGTCGAGGATCGTAAACCTATTAATGGTCTGCCTATAGTCTATGACCATGCGGAATTTTTCCCCGGTCTTGACGACCACCACCTGAGCTCTCCAGGGGCTGTTGCTGGCCTCTATGATCCCCTCACTGAGAAGCCTTCGGACCTCGGATCGAATGAACACCCTGTCCTGAAGGCTGTACCGCCTGCTGCGAGTGGCTACGGGTTTACAGTCCGGGGTGAGATTGGCAAAGAGAGATGGGGGGGAGATTCGCAGCGTGGCTAGGCTGCAGATAGTGAGTGGGGTAGGGGCCCGCCGAAACTGAGGGCGAGACTCTTGAGATTACACTGAAAATCTAGGCCCAATAAGAGTGGGGCGCAGAGTTCGGGCAGGACGTAGAGCTGGAATTTGGCGTAGCTAGCGCCTTGGATTGTGAGAGTCGCGGCGGTGCGCCCTTGGATCTGGACAGAGTGGGAGCCCGAAGCGAGGGAGATAGTTTGCCGCGCGGGGAAAACGGGGAGCGAACAGCATCTTACCAGATCTGGGTGTATGAAGCTCTCAGTGCTCCCGGAGTCGAAAAGGCATGGCGTGCTGTACCCGTTAATTTGGACCGTCACCATCGAGTTTCACAGATGCTTCGGGCGCGATTGGTCCAGAGTGACTGTGCTGAGTTGCGGGTAGTCGGCGGCTCGATCAGCTGTGCTGGAGTGGCCCCACGATGACTGCCCTCTGAGTTCGTAGTCGTCGAGGTGAGTTTCAGAGTTTGAAGGGGATAGATCCCAAGATGGCCGCCCCCATGAGTCGCACATGTCGGGTGGGGGCGGAGTCGGCATACAGGCTGCAGCATTTCGGGACCTGCAGGCCTGTGAATTCAGGGAGCGAGTGCTTTGAGCCATGGGAGGGTTAGAGGCTGGGGCTTTCTTCGCCAGACACACTCTGGCATAGTGTCCTTTTCGCCCGCAGCTGCTGCAGGTTGCGATGCGAGCTGGGCAGTGCTGCCGCGAGTTCTGATTCTGGCCGCAAAAGTGGCAGGCTGGGGCAGCATTGTGGCTGGGCGGCCGCGCGGCGCAGACCTGGGGGAGTCGCTGGTCGGGGGCCCATGACGGGGTCGCGGGGTCCGCGGGGAATGAGGTGAGGCTGCGGAAGGAGACCTCCATAGTGGTAGCAAGTTCAACAGTCGCTTCAAGATTTAAGGCCCCCTTTTCCAGCAGTCGCTGGCGCACGTAATTTGACCTAAGGCCCGCAACAAAGGCATCGCGTACAGCAAGTTCTCTATGTTCTGCCGCGTTAACCGCCTGGTAATTACAGTCACTAGATAAAGTTTTAAGCTCTCTCAGGAATTTGCGAGTGATTCGGTAGGCCGCTGGCGGCGAGTAGTGAACACGTGTAGTGCATAGACTTCATTAACAGGCCTCACATACATTTTGTCGAGTAGCGCTAGGGTTCAGTATATGAACCGGCACAGTTTAGTTGAGTAGAGATTCTGAGGCTCACCCTCGCATGCAGTAGGCTCAGTTTCTGCTCCTCCGTTGTTTCGGCTGTGCTGGCTTCTGCCAGGTAGGCTTTAAAACACCGGAGCCAATGAGAAAAAATTTATTTTGCCTCTGCATCCTGTGGGTCGAGTTCCAGTCGCTCAGGCTTGAGGGCTGATTCCGTGATTGAACCTGACTGTAGATTAAATTAAGTAGATTAAATTGATGAGACCATCAATTCACTAGACACGTGCTTTGAGATATGAACAGTGGTTTTAATCTACTTACTACAGAGCCAGCCTGTTACACGTTGAACTCTCGATGAACTGGTCGGCTGGCTCTGGGCATCGATATTTATACACCAGTCCAGGGGGAGGAGCCATGGGCGGAGCCAAGGGTGGAGCCCTGTACAAACTCCTAAGCATTCCCAGAGCTACTCCCCCTAGTGGTCGGGCAACGCAACTGTGCTTACAATCGTACGGACTCATATATATATCACAGTGTGAATTACAGAGTAACATTCACCACACAATGAAGACCAATTGAAGTCGGATAAATCTCCAGGGCCTGCTAATCTTCATCCCAGAGTACTTAAGGAAGCCCGTGAAATAGGAGATCAATTGGAGGTCATTTTCTAAAATTCTTTGGACTCTGGAATGGTTCCTACAGATTAGAGGTTTGCTAATATAATCCCGCTATTCAAAATGGAAGGTGGAGAGGTAACAGGGAATTTTAGACGTGAGCCTAACGTTCGTAGTAGGGAAGTTGCTCGAGGCGTTAGCAAAGATTTCATAGCACAGCATTTGGAAAGCAGTGGTGTAATCAGACAAAGCCAACATAGATTTATGAAAGGGAAATCATGCTTGACAAATCTACTAGAATTCATTGAAGATGTAACTAGTAGAGTTGACCAGGGAGACCCAGTGGATGTATTTAGACTTTCAGAAGGCTTTCAACAAGGTCACACAGAGCTTTCACTATGTAAAGTTAAAGCGCATGGGATTGTGCGTAGTGTCTTGAGGTGGATAGAATGCTGGTTAGTGGACAGGAAACAAAATGTTGGAATAAATGGGTCTTTTTCTGATTGGCAGGCAGTGACTAGTGGGGTATCGCAGGGATCTGCGCTAGGACCTCAATTGTTTACATTATATATTAATGATTTGGACAAGGGAACTAAATGTATTATCTCCAAATTTGCAGATGATACAAAGATGGGTGGGAGGGTGAACTGTGAGGAGGATGCAGAGATGTTTCAGCAGGATTTGGACAGGCTGAGTGTGTGGGTATATGCATGGCAGATACAGTACAATATGGATAATGTGAGGTTATCCACTTCGGTAGAAAAAATAGGAAAGCAGATTATTATTCAAATAGGTGTAAGTTGAGAGAGGTGGATACTCAGCGAGACCTTGCTGTCCTCGTGCATCAGTCGCTGAAAGTAAGCGTGCAGGTACAGCAGGCAGCAAAGAAGGCAAATGGTATGTTGGCCTTCATAGCGAGAGGATTTGGGTACAGGAATAGAGATGTTTGACAGCAATTGTATTGGGAATTGGTGAGGCCACACCTGGAGTATTGTGTGCAGTTTAGGTGTCCTTACCTGAGGAAGGATGTTCTTGCTATGGAGGGAGTGTAAAGGTTTACCAGGCTGATTCCTGTGATGGCGGGAGTGTCATATGAGGAGAGACTAAATCGGTTAGGATTATATTCATTGGTGTTTTGATGAGTGAGAAGGCATCTCACAGAAACTTATAAATATTCTAGCAGGGTTAGAGAGGGTAGATTCAGAAAGAATGTTCCCACTGGTGGGGGATGTCATAATATACACACAGGTATCTGATGGTGCACAGACAGGCATTGATTGACACACAGGATGACCAATGAACACACAGAACACAGCAGCCAATCACCAGACAGGACACGACCACTATAAAGCCAGAGGGCACAAGTTTTCCCGCCTCTTGGGATCCAGCCTCTGAGACAGTCAGAGCCCGTGAGCAATAACTAGAACATCCACCATGTGGTAGTAAGATAGTCTGGTCAGGTTAGCCTCAGGTCTCCAGTCAACTCAGCATACTGTCAACCCACAGTTAAAGTATGTATGATAGTTAAGCGTTCAATAAAATCGAGTTGCATTTCTTCAAGTGTTGGAAGCCTGTCTCTCTCACTGCTGCAGCAAACGCAGTCCTCGCAGACCCAGTTTACCCAACACATCAGGGGAGTCCAGAACTAGGGATCATAGTTAGAGGATAAGGGATAAACCTTTCGGGACTGAGGCGGGGAGAAACTTCTTCACCTAGAGAGCGGTGAATCTGTGGAATTCGCTACCACAGAAAGTAGTTGAGTCGAAAATGTTGTGTTATTTCAAGAGGGAATTGGATATAGCTCCTGGGGCTAAAGAGATCAAGGGACTGGAGGAAGGCGGAATCAGTGTATTGAACTTAATCATCAGCCATGGTCATAATAAATGGCGGATCAGGCTCGAAGGACCGAATGCCCCCTGTTATCTTTGTATGTTTCTATGTACATTCCAGTGACTGCCAGGCCGACTGGAGGAGTCCCAAAGGCTGCAGATGCAGGAGATGGTGCCGACAATGCGTGGTACCAAGGCCAATACTGCTAGGGTGGTGACCGCAGTGGAAAGCCTGCAGCACAAGGCCAGCGCCTTGAGTGGTGTTGTTCAAGGCACGGCTCAGTCTGTGACAACCATGGCTGAGGGCCTCGACATCATGTCCCAGACACTGAGGGACATGTCCCAGATGCAGGTGGCCATTGTTGAGGTACTGCAGAGCAGTGCCCAGTCACAAAGGAGCATCGCTGAGGGCGTCGACACCATGGTGCAGACAATGGGGTGGCCAAGGCTGGCAAAGCCAGTTGACTCAGAGGCCTTTTGAGCTCCCTCCAGCTGCTCCTCCATGCCATTGAGACCCCCCCAGGGCCCTAGCTACACTATCAGGGAGGAGGAAGCGCTGGAGGCCAACATGGCGCCTTCCACCCAGTGGTCCCCAGTTCTCCCGAAGCTCCCCTCCTGACACTGGGGCTTCTCAAGGGTAGTGTGCAGAACAGGGTAGCGTGTAGAACTGGTGACGCCAGTGACACCAGTAAGGCCGACAGGGCCCCCAGCGCCAGGCCCTCCAGGGGACGTCCGCCAAGGGCATCAAAGGTCACAGAAAGCAGCAGGCTGCTCCCACCTCTGATGTGCATCCTGGGGGGGGACCCAGCTGTAGCAGTAGACCACGAAAGATGAAGAATATTGAGGAGCACTGATTGGGCACTGGGGGCTATGGGGGCACTATCTGTAGCTAGAGGGAATGTAAATTTCAATAGTTCACTATTAATACATGTTTCATCTGGTACATGTGAAGCTTCTGTGGTATTAATATTTCCAGCGGGCCTGCCTGCACCCCTCAACCCTGCTCCATATTGGTACAATGAAAGCTACATCAGCTCATTTTCACAAACCAAAACAAATACAAGGGGCTATGTCAGGAGGATCTGTGGCGTCTTACGTGGGAAAAATCGGCGAGGCCCCAGCACCGATCCTCTGACCAGTGAGGGGCTAGAAGCTGCGCCACTTAAATGCACGGTCTTCCCGATATAAACGGCTGGAGAATTGCCGGGTCCGTGGCCGCGCATGCGCACGGCGATGACCTGCAGCGGTCGCACCGTACAACATGGCGCTGACCGTGCATGGACGCAACCTGCCAGATAGTGCCCCCATGGACGCCCCCTCGCCACCTCCTGGCCACCCCTCCCACCAGTCCCTCCAGCCCTAGCCGAAGCCCCCCCCCCCCATCAATGTGTGACTTGTTCCATGTATCAGTGCCAGACTCTGTGCAGGAGCCGCAGGTGTGCAGGCCCCTCCCACACAGCCCAATCTCACCGTAACTAATTCCTGGCCTCCACATATTCCACTGGCGCTCAAGCTGCAGTTGAACACCCTTGACCCCCAGCGTGTTTAACCTGCGGCGACATGCTAGTTACATGCAGCACTCAGCACACCAGAAACAAAAGCATCAGCAATCTGTGAAAGCATTCCTTCAACAGCGCCTCGGGTGGTCCATTTGGATCAATGTCGCACACCAGGTCCCGCAGCGTCTTCTTGCTTCAAACCGGTTTGCCTTCTGGACTCATACGGCCCTTGAGCCCATGTTCCAGGACCCAGGTACCTTAGAAAAAATTGTCCTTCTTTCTGGCCACTGTAAAGGAAGGAAACAGCAACAGCAGGTGCAAACAGCAAACACATCCAGCAGCTGTGAAGTGCTCTCACAATAACATGGGTAATTCACCATTTGCAATAACATTCAGCTGTGCAGCTGGAGGCTGCTCACAGTCAAAGGGAGTGAAATTGAATTTCAATATTGAAGGCGTAGCAAGGCACTGCCCTGGATGTGTTTGGTAGAGCAGAAAGGATGAAGCTGCAGCTTGCCCTATTATGGATATCAATAATATATACGATAGCTTGAAGGCCTCGCAGGCGCAAAGCTCTTCCCCCCTACCCCCCCCCCCCCCACCCCCGGCTTAGGTGCAATCCCTGATGTGGAACTCTTCACCATCCTGACCAAGCCCGACCCCCCTGAAGGGTAGTCCCTTTCCCGAGCACTGGGGAAGCAGCTCCAGTCTGCCCAGATCCATGCCAGGTGCATCATGATGATTGCAGTGTGCCCTATGTCTAATGTCTGCAGAGTTAACCTTCTGTGGTCTGGTTCGGTTAGTTGTCTTAAAGTTGCTTGTTTAATGTATATCGTTGTACATAGTACATAGAACATACAGTGCAGAAGGAGGCCATTCGGCCCATCGAGTCTGCACCGACCCACTTAAGCCCTCACTTCCACCTCCACCCTATCCCCATAACCCAATAACCCCTCCTAACCTTTTTGGACATAAAGGGCAATTTAACATGGCCAATCCACCTAATCTGAACGTCTTTGGACTGTGGGAGGAAACCGGAGCACCCGGAGGAAACCCACGCAAATACGGGGAGAACGTGCAGACACTGCACATTTGGTTGAGTGAGTAGAAGGATAAGCTGTGGTAAAATGATAGAGGTGTTGTTAAAGCAATTGCTTTGTGCTGGCGGCAGAGTGGGATTCTGGGCACATAGAATAGGATGCTTTACATTTTTGGTTCAAAAGCCCCTGTGGCTGGGGAAGAGTGCTAAACTTGCTTTATAAATACAATTCTGGAGTATTTATCTTATTCTTTGAGTTCTAATGATAGTTTTGAAGAAAGAAGAATGAGAGCAGCACGGTAGCATTGTGGATAGCACAATGGCTTCACAGCTCCAGGGTCCCAGGTTCGATTCCGCCTTGGGTCACTGTCTGTGTGGAGTCTACACATCCTCCCCGTGTGTGCGTGGGTTTCCTCCGGGTGCTCCGGTTTCCTGCCACAGTCCAAAGATGTGCAGGTTAGGTGGATTGGCCATGATAAATTGCCCCTAGTGTCCAAAATTGCCCTTAGTGTTGGGTGGGGTTACTGGGTTGTGGGGATAGGGTGGAGGTATTGACCTTGGGTAGGGTGCTCTTTCCAAGAGCCGGTGCAGACTCGATGGGCTGAATGGCCTCCTTCTGCCCTGTAAATTCTATGATACTATGATACTTAACCTATTTCCCTGTTTTCTTCGAATATTTTATTTTAATTTCAGTTTTAAATTGTTAAGGGGGAATGAAAGCAAAGTTAAATGCAGTGGAAATGAGGGGTGAATGGACGCATCCACGAATGGATAAGTGTGTGTCTGTTCAATTAACACATTTGTGGATTTTCTTTGTTATGTTGCCAGCTTTAATGTTTTGCTGTTTTATTTTCTTTAATTTGTGAGTTTGCAATAATGGCTTCAATATTGAGTTTAAAATTAAATGAGAGATGTGAGCTGAATTAAAAGTGTAATTTTAAACAAGGTAAATGTTTGAAATTCCTCAATCTTGGGAATGGTTGCTAGCCAAAACCATACCCAAGGATATATATATATATATAGGATGCTCAACATTGTGGAAATTACGTGAAACACAATTCTCAGAAAGTAGCTGGAATTTAGTTTTTATTCCTTCATCATTATTGTGGACTATCGTGGAGGAAGTGTTTTTTTTATCCTGACTGACTGTGGTCCATGAGTCAGAAAGTCGAGGATTCAGTTGCAGAGGGAGGAGCCAAGTCCTAGGTTTTGCAGCTTTGATCACCCTCTGCTTCCTGCCTCTCAGCCAATTTTGGATCTGATTTGACAAATTCCTTGGATCCCATGAGCTCTTATCTTCACTGTCAGTCTCCCATGTGGAACTTTATCAAAAGTCTTGCTGAAGCCCAAATGAACGACATCAAATGCATTTCCCTCATCTACATAGCTGGTCAACTCTTCAAAAAATTCAATCAAACTGGTCAGACCTGACCTCCCCTTAACAAAACCATGCTGACTGTTAATTGTCATTGATTAATCCCTGCCTCTCCAAATGCAGACTAATTCTATCTCTCAGAATTGCTTCCAATAGTTTCCCCACCACTGAGGTTAGACTGACTGGCTGTAGTTTCCTGGTTTGTCCCTTCTTCCCTTCTTGAATAATGGTACCACATTGACGATCTTCCAATCCTCCGGCCCCTCTCCTGTGGCCAGAACGGAATTGAAAATTATTGCCAGCCCCCACTGCTATTTCCTCCCTTGCCTCACTCAACAGTCTGGGATACATTTAATCTGGTCCTGGACATTTGTCTACCTTTAAGGCTGCCAGACCACTCAGAATCTCTTCTCTGTTGATGTAAATGTCTTTAATTCTATTACAGTCCTTTTCCCTGATTTCTATACCCACACCGTCCATCTCACGACTGAACACTGACACAAAGTATTCATTTCGAACCCTACCGGCATCCTCCAGCTTTGCACACATATTTGGGCCCCGTATCTAAGGAAGGATGTGCTGTCCTTGGAAAGGGTCCAGAGGAGGTTCACAAGAATGGTCCCTGGAATGAAGAGCTTGTCGTATGTGAAACAGTTGAGGGCTCTGGGTCTGTACTCGTTGGAGTTTAGAATCTTATTGAAACTTACAAGATACTGCGAGGCCTGGGTAGAGTGGACGTGGAGAGGATGTTTCCAGTTGAAGGAAAAACTAGAATCAGAGGGCACAATTTCAGACTAAAGGGACGATCCTTTAAAACAGAGATGAGGAGGAATTTCTTCAGCCAGAGAGTGGTGAATCTGTGGAACTCTTTGCCGCAGAAGGCTGTGGAGTCCAAATCCCTGAGTGTCTTTAAGACAGAGATAGATAGGTTCTTGATTAATAAGGGGATCAGGGGTTATGGGGAGAAGGCAGGAGAATGGGGATGGGCCAAGTGGCCTAATTCTTCTCCCAAGTCATATGGTCTTATTTCCCCGAGTTATCCTTGTAAAACAACGTAGGATCTTCCTTTATTTTACCTGCCAGTATACTTTCGTAACCCCTTTTTGCTCTCCTAATTTCCTTTTTAAATTCCATCTTGCACATTCTATATGCCTCTTTTGCTTCTGCTGTATTGAGTCCACATTTTCTGCCTCCAGCCTCCCCTCTTTTCCTCTCCAATGCTGGATATCCCGTGCTATTAAGGGTTTATTGGATTTGTTGGTCCAACCCTTCCCTTTGATTGGAACATGTTGGCCCTGCATTCTCCCCATTTCCTTCTTGAATCATAGAATCACAGAATCATAGTATTTACGGTGCAGAAGGAGGCCATTCAGCCAATCGAGTCTGCACTGGCCCTTGGAAAGAGCACCCGACTTAAACCCACACCTCCACCCTATCCCCGTAACCCAGTAACCCCACCTAATCTTTTTTTTGGACTCTAAGAGGCAATTTAGCATGGCTAATCCACCTAACCTGCACATCTTTGGACTGTGGCAGAAAACCAAAGCACCCGGAGGAAACCCACGCAGACACGGAGAGAACGTGCAGACTCCGCGCAGACAGTGACCCAAGCTGGGAATTGAACCTGGGATTCTGGAGTGGTGAAGTGACAGTGCTAACCACTGTGCTATCGCGAATGCAACCCACTATTCTCTCACAGATTTATGCAAAGGTGTTCGTTCCCAGTCCACTCTGGACAAATCATATCTGAACTTATTAAAATCAGCTTCCCCCCAGTTTAGAACTTTAATCTTAGGCCCTTATTACTTTTACACCTCTCTGAAACTTTCCTACATATTTGCGCTTATATTTCTCTCGGACTGTTTGGGGGCCGATAGAACACCCCAACCAATGTGATTGCTCCTTTTTTGTTTTTAAGTTCTACCCAAATGGCCTCAGTTGAACAGCATTTGAAGATGTCATCCCTCCTTACTGCTGTAATTGATTCCCTGATCAAAATTGTGACACCCCCTCCTCTTTACCTCCTTCCCTATCTCGCCTGCAGATTCTGTATCCTGGAATATTGAATTACCAATCCTGCCCCTCTCTCAACCATGTCTTATTGACAGCAAGAACATCATATCCCCATTTTTTAATTTGTGCCCTCAATTCATCAGCCTTACTTGTCAGCCTCTTTGCATTAAAATAAATGCCATCCAATCTTGCCAAACGTCCTTGTAACTTAACTGGTCCAGACATTCTTTTCCGTCCTGACTCATTTGATATGTCCTCTAATTTTGGCTGTGTATCTATTCCTGCTGAACCTTCTCTCGGGATTCCGGGCCCCTGCCTGGTTAGAATAAACCCTCCCCAATTTGGAAATAACAATTAGAAATCGCGTTCAGCGATCGGCCGGAGAATCCCCGTTTACGCCGGAATCGGGGCAGCGGCATTTTTGCGATGCTCCGTCCCCGCAAAAACTGCATGGTGTATGGGCGGCCATATGGGCGGCCTCAGGACATCACCTGAGGCCCTTCCCCGATGCTCTACCCCCGATGGGCGAGTCCCCGGCTCGGGGCGGGGGGGGGGGGGGGGGCGGGGGGTGAGCCGTTCTGCTGGCAGAGAGGGCTTCAATGGAGGCTGGGAGGACTGGTGGGAGGATGGTGAGGCTGGCTACAGAGGGCAGCTTTTGGCAGGCCTGGTCCATGTGGGGCCGGCGCCATGCCCAGGCGCAGCCACGGACCAGGCCATTCTCCAGCTGTATCCGCAGGTACAGCCGGGGGTTTTATATCGGACGGAGGATCGGTGCGGGGGCAGTGCCAACTTTCTGGTCGTAAGACCACACGGATCCTGCAGACATAGCAAGATCGGAGAATCGAGCCCATGGTGTATAAGGAGACCATGTGCTCCCACCTTTGTTTGAGGTTTAAGGGGTAATGATCATATCATTACTTTTGCAAACTGTTGTTCTGTTTTTCCAACTGATACAGATTTTTTTGTTTTCTATTCAAATTCATTGCACGTCTAATTTGCTGATTGAGAATTTTTTATCGTGGTGATTATGAATTTTAATTTTCTTTTACATTGCAGATGTATCTAGACCAAGTTAACTCATTGGGCTCTAAGCCAAATGCATTTTTGTGCTTTTATTTGGAAATAGCTGGATCATGAATCACAGACTTGGGGCGGGATTCTCCGTGTCTAATGCCGGAATCGGGAAACGCGATTGGACGGAGGATCGATTCTGATGCTGAAAACATGGCGGGTGCCGATTTCACGGCAAATCACAATTCTCCGGTGCCTCAACAGTGGTGCCAATGCGTTCCAGAATGCATTGCAGTCGTGGCTAAATCTAAAGGCCACAGACTGACACAGAGACCCGCTACAATGACACCCACGAAATACCAGGTGCGTGATTGAGCGGTGCTTCAGCATCCTGAAGGTGCAGTTCTGGTGCCTGGACCACTCTAGAGGGACACTCCAGTACAGCACTGGGAGAGTCTCCTGGATCGTGGCGGCCTTCTGCACCCTCTACAACATATATGTCAAACTCAAGGCCCGCGGGCCAAATCCGGCCCGCGGTGGAATTATCTTTGGCCCGCGAGATAATATCTAATTACTTTTTTTAAAATTTAGATTAGCCAATTATTTTTTCCAATTAAGGGGCAATTTAGCGTGGCCAATCCACCTACTCTGCACATTTTTGGGTTGTGGGGGTGAAACCCACACAGACACGGGGAGAACGTGCAAACTCCACACGGACAGTGACCGAGAGCCGGGATCAAACCTGGGACCTCAGCGCTGTGAGGCGGTTGTGCTAACCACTAGGCCACCGGGCTGCCCTAATAATATCTAATTACTATTAAAGCTGGCCCCAGCAATTGAAGCGCCTATGGCGTATGATATGGCTGATGCCGAGTTTATTCAGGTATAGTGTGAATCACAAAGTGTTGGCCTGTGGAAAAATGTTTTCATTAGAAATTACTCTGGAAAAGCTCCAGATAAAGCAATAAGAAATAAATGCAACTAATTTTTTTATTTATTTAATATTTAATGTTGTTTTTATAGGCAATAACCTAAGCTTTATTAGTCCCAGGTTCAATAAGTTCATTTCAATAAGTTTTGCAAAAAAACATTGAACCAGTCCGGCCCTCGACTTGTCCCGATTTTTAAATTTTGGCCCACGCTGTATTTGAGTTTGACACCCCTGCTCTACAACATCGCGCAGCAAAGGGATGACATACTGGAGAAGGAGGATGAAGGCCATGCTTCCTCCGATGAGGAGGGTGCAGTGGAAGGCGAGGGTAGACCGGACATGCGGCCCGGTCAGCAACGTGTGTGCCAGGGCCAACTCGCACGGGACGCTCTGATCGCCTCCAGGTTCAATGGCTAAGGGGGAATTGGCCAGGGGGCATGAACAAACCCCCCCCCCCCCTCCAGCCTGCAGTTGGCAGTAACAGCGGGTCAGGACCATGGGATGGAGAATAATGCCAACCGTTCTTCGATGAACTCTGGTGCTCCGTATCATTTGACAATGTCTGACTTCTGCCCACGATAGCACTTGCCACCATCCTCCTGGGTGATCCCTGCATGCGAGCTGACCATTCCAGCACCCAGTTACATTAAATCCCTGGGTTTGGGGAAGTGGGGATGGAGAAGAGGGATTGGATTTGGATTTTGTTTATTGTCATGTGTACCGAGGTACAGTGAAAAGTATTTTTCTGCGAGCAGCTCAACAGATCATTAAGTACATGAAAAGAAAAGAAAAGAAAATACATAATGGGGCAACACAAGGTACACAATGTAACTACATAAACACCAGCATCGGGTGAAACATACAGGGGTGTAGTGTTGATCAGGTCAGTCCACAAGTGGGTTGTTTAGGAGATTGGTAAAGATGGGGTGGGGGTTGGACACTGGAGCGGTGAGCGCTGGCTGAGCTGTGGTCCCTGAGTCAAGCTCACCCCCAATTTCCGAGCCCCACCCAAGCCCCCTCTGTGGCCATCCCAGTCCAGACCACCCTTCACACTCTTGTGACAGAGCACCGAGTAACATTGTGCACAGGTGTTTAATGTGAAAACATATATACGTGCCCGAGCCCCGATCGCTAAACTGTTCCCTGCACCCATGCCAACTTAACTGGTGTCTACTTGTCTGGCCTTATGGGCCCTAACGCTACGCCTAGGTGGGTCGCCAGATGGTACATCAGGGATGGAGGTGGCCTGCTGTGATTCCTGCCCTGTGACCTGGGTCCCCATTGGCGGGCGTCTTCTGGGGCGACCGGGCCTGGATGGGCCCAACTGTTGCTCCGGTGTCCAAGGTGGCGTGGTGCCATCCTGTTCTGTACCCTCGTGGCCATGAAGCACAACGAGTGGATCATCTCCATCTGGGACTGCACCACATCACACTGCAACTGGGCCACCTCCTTCTGGGTCTGGGCCACATCGGCCAGTGCCTGGGCAATGCCGCCGACACTCTCAGCCATGGTCTGCTGTGACTGGGCCACACTCAGGAGCACCGCTGCAATGTCCAGGTGGCACTGGCACATGGCAGCCCCTGAGAGGGCAGTCCTACCTGGGCCTCAGGGCCACCGCCTGCAGAGAATGCCTCATGAATGCCCATCCATGGCCGGAACCCTCACCCTATTGCCTCCACCGCGGACGCCACCCATGCGGTGTTGGCCTGGGTGGCACGCATGGCTGGCATGATCTACTGCTCCTGCGCGCGGTTGGACAACCCCTCCTATGGTCCCTGGTTCTGCGACTGCATCTCCACAATCAATGGGATTGTCCGTTCCAGAAGCCCAAAACCCATCTGGATGGCAGCTAGACCTTGGGGTCGGCCTGCCCTCCAACCATCCACCGTCTCGGGAGCTCCTATCTCCAATGATGTACCGGAGCATTTGTGTGGTGTGCACCAGATAGTGTCCCAGGAGCCTCTTCATTAAAGTGTAATTGTGGGGGTGAGGGTCGTGTGGAGGTGTGGGTGACGGTCGTGTTGGGGGGGGGGTTGGCACACGTGACAGGGAGAACCGCAACTCAGCGGGGTCTCACTTCCTCGCCCATGGCCGGTCACTACCCAGCGACCGCCCTTCCCCGACGTCCAGGGCCCGCTGCTCTGCTGTGGTGAGGGGCCACGGGTCCGACGGTCCCCCTCCAGTCTTCCCCCACTCCCTGCGGTTATGAGCGGTCTCCTCCTGCGGGGCGGAAATGCACAGTGTTAGACAGTCCAACACATACAGCCCAGGGGGTGAGTAGCTGCTGGCTTCAGTGGCCAGGGCACCCAGCCATGTCAGCCGGTATGGGTGCCGGCATGTGGTGCAGGGTGGGGGTTCAGACGCCCCATGGGTTGGGGGAGGGGTGGGGTAACGGGTGTGTGGGACGGGGTTGGTGCCACAGGCGGAGTGTTGCCTACTCACCTTGGCCACCCTGAGGAGGTCGTGCAGTTTGTTACGGCATTGCTGGCCAGTCCGGATTCCTCACGGCCTCTTCCACCTGCACCCAGGAACGGAGACGGTGGTGGCTGGCAGCCTCCTTCCTGGGCCGGGGCATAGAGTGGATCGCCTCCCCTCCTTGGCATCCAGGAGAATCTCAAGCTCAGAGTCGGTGAATCTTCAGGCTGCTCCCCTCGCTGCCATCTTGTTGGCTGGGATGGTGTGTGTGGGGAGTGAAGTGTGTACCTGCGGCTGCAGCTTGTCAGCCTCCTGAGTGTCAATCGCGAATCCGGTGAATTCCGGAACCGTTTCCCACTGGAATCGATTGTGTTCCGCGTGGTGCCGGTGCTACCCCCCTTAACAATCATTGAATGGGTCCTGGTGTGGCACCAGTTTTGCTCTCATGGAAGTCCATGAATCCCGGCACAACATTTTGGTGCTGGAAGGCTGACTTGCCGAAATTATTACAAGCATCTCATTCACAAGATTGTATAAAAATGATAAGGCCCAGAAAATGGCAGAAGCCATTCAAACCATTGTATCTGGAACAACTCATTGCTGGATGAAAATGACTCCCATTGTCCAGCTATATGCCCCTTTATCTTGTTCTGTTTCAAATTGGGTCATTGTGGTGTTGATAAAAGTCAACGATTGACCTTTTGAGAAAAAAAAAGCATTTGTATTCGCCCGCGAGTTAGTGAGGCTTCTGCTAATCCATCATGTGTGACTTATTGACCTTCGGGTCTGGGTGTGGGGGTTTAGGGGTCATTTACTCTGCTCACCCCTGTGCGAGTGGCATCATACACAGAACATGAACATCTTTCTGACTTGTGCTTGCAGAGAGATTTGTGACTCCGCTTCAAACTCTTCTTTACCAAATTGCAAATGTGGCAAATCGCCTTGCTGTCGCTAAGAGGAGTTATTCTGCACCCCCCGCACCCCCTCGATTCATTCACCCACCCCCTCTAAGAAGTTATTGAAAAGGAAATAAAGCTTATTTACATCTGGACTACTGACGCTGGTGACCCAGGCATCCTGATAAGAATGATAGAGGGGGAATCATTTATCACCAAGACATTTGATTAATTCGTGCGAACTGCCCGAGTTGGACAAAATCGCCCTCACAATGGATCCAAAAGGTCAGACGAATTCATGTGCATCTTCTGCACTGATTTCTGAGGGAAAACCCACGTTTCACATTCACTCAGGGGCTGAGATTTGTAGCGCAGTTGCGTGGTGCTCGTATGAATTAAACATTTTCCTATGGTAGGTAATTCCCATTATGGTGTGCATGGATTATAGAACCATCTTATATTTCACTGGCAAGTTATTTAATTAGTTTACTGACTCAGATGAGGTGCAGTGTCAAACCCCACACCAGCTCAAACATTTTAAGTAATTTATGAAGACGCTGCTATTTTCTTGCTATTTTCAAAACACCACAGCTGACTGTCAGGGGAGAATTTTTTGATGTCTCCAAAAAAATTTTATTACTCCAACAAACAATGATGTTTCATCACTGGAAACTGTGTCTTCCACTGTGCTGACTGATCTGGGATTGAACTTAGAGTAACAATTCTGAGCAAAACAAATTTCTTCCCTTTGCATCTGGAACAAAACTTGCCAAAGGCTGGACACTGCCTTAATTTGTGCCTTCCCCACATCTTTTACACAGAAATACTTTGTCCTGATCTTTATCTGGCTGCTGGTGCGTGAGGAGCTGCAGGAACTTTCCCGCCTTTTTTCAGAGGTTTCCCGCCTTTTTGGAAAATGGGGGGCAACCAGAATGCTGTCCTCCAAGAAGACGCCGCCATTACTGGGAAACATTTTAGAATTCTGTGCTGCCAGCTCGTGAGCCTGACAAATCTTAACTGTGTGTTCCAAGGACAGTCGAATTCCCTCAGCAACCGTTCCCTCAGCTCATTTTCATTCACACCAAACACAATTTGGTCCCGAATCATGGAAGATTCCAACGCAGAAAAATTACGGAAGTGATCGTTTGGACTCTTCTGTCTTCTGTAAACGTGATCTAAACACATAGCGTTCATAAATTTATTTCTTTCTGGGGATGCAATGTTCATCAAAACTTTTAATTACTTCGTTAAAAATTTTTGTGAGAGGAGGGGGAGAGGGAGAGTGTGTGAGAAGGGGGAGAGAGAGAGTGTGTGAGGAGGGGGAGAGGGAGAGTGTGTGAGGAGAGGGAGAGGGAGAGTGGGTGAGGAGTGGGAGAGGGAGATGTGTGAGGAGAGGGAGAGGGAGAGCGTGGGAGGAGGGAGAGGGGAGAGTGTGCGAGGAGTGGGAGAGGGAAAGTGCGTGAGGAGGGGAGAGGGAAAGTGTGTGAGGAGGGGAGAGGGAGAGTGTGTGAGGAGGGGGAGAGGGAGAGTGTGCGAGGAAGGGGAGAGGGAGAGTGTGGGAAGAGGGAGAGTGTGTGAGGAGGGGGAGAGAGAGAGTGTCTGAGGAGGGGGAGAGGGAGAGTGTGTGAGGAGGGGAGAGAGAGAGTGTCTGAGGAGGGGGAGAGGGAGAGTGTGGGAGGAGAGAGAGAGGGAGAGTGTGTGAGGAGGGAAAGAGGGAGAGTGTGGGAGGAGGGAGAGAGAGAGAGTGTGCGAGGAGGGTAGAGGGAGAGTGTGCGAGGAGGGGAGAGGGAGAGTGTGTGAGGAGAGGGAGAAGGAGGGTGTGTGAGGAGGGGGAGAGAGAGAGTGTGGGAGGAGGGGGAGAGGGAGAATGTGTGAGGAGGGGAGAGGGAGAGTGTGTGAGGAGGGGAGAGGGAGAGGGTGTGAGGAGAGGGAGAGGGAGGGTGTGTGAGGAGGGGGAGAGGGAGAGTGTGGGAGGAGGGAGAGAGGGAGAGGGTGCAAGGAGGGGGAGAGGGAGAGTGTGTGAGAAGGGGAAGAGAGAGAGTTTGTGAGGAGGGGGAGAGGGAGAGTGTGCGAGGAGGGGGAGATGGAGAGTGTGTGAGGAGGGGGAGAGTGTGCGAGGAGTGGGAGAGGGAGAGTGCGCGAGGAGGAGGAGAGGGAGAGTGTGTGAGGAGGGGGAGAGAGAGAGTTTGTGAGGAGGGGGAGAGGGAGAGTGTGCGAGGAGGGGGAGATGGAGAGTGTGTGAGGAGGGGGAGAGGGAGAGTGCGTGAGGAGGGGAGAGGGAGAGTGTGTGCGGAGTGGGAGAGGGAGAGTGTGTGAGGAGGGGGAGAGTGTGCGAGGAGGGAGAGAGGGAGAGTGTGCGAGGACGGGGAGAGGGAGAGTGTGTGAGGAGGGGGAGAGTGTGCGAGGAGGGAGAGAGGGAGAGTGTGTGAGGAGGGGGACAGGGAGAGTGTGCGAGGAGGGAGAGAGGGAGAGTGTGTGAGGAGGGGGAGAGGGAGAGTGTGTGAGGAGGGAGAGAGTGAGTGTGCGAGGAGGGGGAAGGGAAAGTGGGCGAGGAGGGGGCGAGGGAGAGTGTGGGAGGAGAGGGAGACGGAGAGTGTGTGAGGAGGGGGAGATGGAGAGTGGGCGAGGAAGGGGGAGAGGGAGAGTGTGAGAGGAGGGAGAGAGGAAGAGTGTACGAGGAGGGGGGAGAGGGAGAGTGTGTGAGGAGGGGAGAGGGAGAGTGTGTGAGAAGAGGGAGAGGGAGAATGTGTGAGGAGGGGTGGAGAGAGAGAGTGTGTGAGGAGTGGGAGAGGGAGAGTGTGTGAAGAGGGAGAGAGGGAGAGTGTGTGAGGAGGGAGAGAGGGAGAGCGTGCGAGGAGGGGAGAGGGAAAGTGGGCGAGGAGAGGGAGAGGGATAGTGTGTGAGGAGAGGGAGAGGAGAGTGTGTGA